>NC_057811.1:362093696-362101729 GCF_018294505.1 Triticum aestivum | reverse complement strand
GGCAAGGCTCCGGCGGTGGCGGGTTCGACTGGCGGCTAGGGTTTGCATGCGGGATGGCTGCGGCTCGGGCCTCCGCGGCTTATAAGGGCCGGATGGGCTAGTGTCCAGGTCAGACACGGCCCGGTTAGGTCGGTAACCTTGTTTTAATTATTCCGCGCAGTAAAAGAAATAAATGAAATACTAAACGGACTCCAAAAATCCTGAAATAAATTTTCCCGTCCTCTAAAAATCTACCGGACAAGGTGAACATTTATTTGGGACTAGTGCAATTTTGAAAAACGCATATTTTTCCTAATTCAAATAAAATAGCAATAAAACTCCGAATAAAATTCTTATTTGATTTTAATATTAAATCTCCAATATTTATTTATTTTTAGGAAGTCATTTTATTCTCTCTCTTTTATTTTCATAAAATAAATATTCGAAGAGAAATTAATTAAAATCAAACGATCCTCTTTTCAAAATTTGAGAAAACTCAAATATGAAAATAACGAAATCCCCAACTCTCTCCGTGGGTCCTTGAGTTGCGTAGGATTTCTAGGATCAGGCCAAAATGCAATAAAATATGATATGCAATGATGATCTAATTATAACATTCCAAATTGAAAATTTGGGATGTTACAAACCTACCCCCCTTAAGATGAATCTCGCCCTCGAGATTCGGGTTGGCTAGAAAATAGATGAGGGCGATCCTTCCGTAGGTCTTCCTCTCATTCCCAGGTGGCTTCATCTTTGGTATGGTGACTCCACTGAACCTTGCAAAACTTGATAACCTTTCTGCGTGTGACTCGGCTGGCAAACTCAAGAATCTTGACTGGTTTCTCCTCGTAGGTCAAACCGCTATCCAACTGAATCGCTTCTAGTGGCACTGTATCTCTCAGAGGAATATCAGCCATCTCTGCGTGGTACTTCTTCAACTGAGAAACATGGAACACATCGTGAACTCCTGACAATCCTTCGGGCAATTCCAACTTGTAAGCAACTTCTCCCATACGTTCCAAAACTTTGTATGGTCCCACAAAACGTGGTGCTAACTTTCCCTTAACTCCAAAGCGCTTCACTCCTCGAAGTGGGGATACACGAAGATACACTCTGTCTCCAACTTCGTAAACTGTCTCCTTGTGTTTAGAATCCACATAGCTCTTCTGCCTGGACTGGGCTACCTTGATTCTATCGCGAATCAGCTTAACCTTCTCTTCAGACTCTTTAATCAAATCTGGTCCAAACAACTGTCGGTCTCCAACTTCATCCCATAACAACGGTGTCCTGCACCTCCTTCCGTACAATGCTTCGAAAGGGGCCATCTTCAAACTGGCTTGATAGCTATTGTTATAAGAGAACTCTGCGTACAGCAAATTATCATCCCAACTAGATCCATAGTCTAGTGCACAAGCTCTCAGCATGTCCTCCAGAATCTGATTGACTCTCTCAGTCTGTCCATCTGTCTGCGGGTGAAAAGCTGTACTGAACTCTAGCCTGGTTCCCAAAGTTTCATGCAACTGATTCCAAAACTTTGAGGTAAACTGGGTTCCTCTATCTGATACAATGGTCCTCGGAACTCCATGCAAACATACAATCCTGGTCATGTATATCTTTGCCAACTTAGCACTGGTGTAAGTGGTCTTCACTGGGATGAAATGAGCTACTTTCGTCAAACGATCGACTACAACCCATATCGAGTCATAGCCTGAACGAGTCCTGGGAAATCCCGTGATAAAATCCATGCCTAGCTTGTCCCACTTCCATTCGGGTATCGGCAATGGTTGTAGCCTTCCTGCTGGCTTCTGATGCTCTGCCTTCACTCTCTGACATACATCACAAACTGCTACATACTCTGCAATATACTTCTTCATTCCGGTCCACCAGAAACTATCCTTCAAATCCAGATACATCTTGGTATTTCCTGGGTGAATCGAATATGGCGAATCATGGGCCTCCTGCAAAATCAACTTCCTGATCTCCTGATCATTTGGCACATATACGCGGTCCTCAAACCATAAGGTATCGTGCTCATCCTCACGAAATCCTTTAGCCTTCCCTTTGCTCATCCTTTCCTTAATCTCGGCTATCTCCTTGTCCGTCTTCTGAGCTTCTCTGGTCTTATCCATCAAAGTAGATTGAATCTCCAATGCTGCTACATAGCCTCTCGGAACTATCTCCAAACATAGCTCGTGAAGGTCTTCTGCTAACTCCTTGGGTAATTCTCCGGTCATGAGTGTATTGACATGACTCTTGCGGCTCAACGCATCGGCCACTACGTTAGCCTTTCTGGGATGATAATGCAACTTCATATCATAATCCTTAATGAGTTCCAACCATCTCCTCTGCCTGAGATTCAACTCCTTCTGCGTGAAGATATACTTCAAACTCTTGTGATCCGTGTATACCTCACAATGGATTCCAATGAGAAAATGTCTCCAAGTCTTCAACGCATGCACTACGGCTGCTAACTCCAAATCATGGGTAGCGTAATTGAACTCATGGGGTTTAAGCTGTCGTGAGGCATATGAAACAAATCTTCCCTCCTGCATAAGTACGGCTCCAAGTCTTCAATGAGAAGCGTCGCAATACACTTCATAATCCTTCCGTTGATCTGGCAGAATCAATACTGGTGATGTAACCAAGCGTTTCTTCAACTCCTGTAAACTGGCCTCACATTCCTCAGTCCATTTGAACTTAGTGTCCTTCTTCAACAACTCCGTCATAGGCTTTGCAATCTTCGAGAAATTTTCAATGAACCTCCGGTAGTATCCTGCGAGTCCAAGAAAACTCCGAATCTCTCCAATTGACGTGGGTGCCTCCCAATTTGTCACAGTGACAAGTTTGGTGGGGTCTACCGCTATTCCTTCTCCGGATATAACATGTCCAACGAATCCAACTCCCTTCAACCAAAACTCACACTTGCTGAACTTGGCGTATAGCTGATGTTCTCTGAGCTTCCCAAGTACCAAACGCAAATGCTCTTTATGTTCCTCTTCATTCTTCGAGTAGACCAGAATATCATCAATGAACACCACAACGAACTTATCCAAAAACTCCATAAACACCTTGTTCATCATGTTCATAAAATAGGCAGGTGCGTTAGTCAGGCCAAATGACATAACGGTATACTCATATAGCCCGTACCTCGTGGTAAAACCTGTCTTAGGTATATCCTGCTCTTGAATCTTCAGCTGGTGATACCCTGATCACAGATCGATCTTGGAAAACACCTTAGCTCCTTGCAGCTGGTCAAACAAATCATTGATCATCGGCAGTGGGTACTTGTTCTTGATCGTCACCTCATTCAATCCTCGATAATAAACAACCATCCTTAACGATCCATCCTTCTTCTCCACTAGAAGCATTGGTGATCCCCAAGGTGACGAACTTGGGCGTATATAACCTTTATCCAGTAGCTCCTTAATCTGCTTCTTAATTTCCTCCAAATCCTTTGCGAGCATTCTGTATGGTCTTTTAGATATTGGCCCTGTGCCTCGCAAAAGCTCAATCAAAAACTCAATGTCTCTATCCGGTGGCATGCCTGGCAACTCTTCTGGAAATACATCCGGGAAATCCTTCACCACTGGTACTTCCTCTTGTACAACTCCTGATAAGGAATTTACTTGAGTCCTACTCGGCACATGCCGGGATACATACTTGATCCTTCTTCCTTCTGGGGTGGTGAGCAAAATTGACTTGCTGGCTTCCTCCATACATCGATAGCCAATCTATACCCAGAATCACATCCAAACCTTGCGACTCCAAAATTATTAGATGTGAGGGGAAAACATGCCTACCTATGGTCAATGGCATCTGAAAACATACTTGGCTTGCCATATACTCTGCTCCTGGCGAGCTCACTAACATAGGTGTACTAAGAACTTTGGTGGGCAGTTTATACTTATCCACAAATCCCCTTGATATGTATGAATGCGATGCACCAGTATCGAAAAGAACAACTGTAGTAAATGACTTAACCAAAAACTTACCTATTACTGCATCTGGCTGGGCTTCAACCTCCTCCACGTTAACGTGGTTCACTTGTCCCCTGTTGAAAGGGTTGGGCTTCCTCCCAGAGCTTCCATTGCCATTTCCATTCTTAGCTTCAGGACATTCATTGGCGTACTGTCGAGTCTTTTGGCACTTGTAGCAAGTAACGTGACTTAGATCTTTCTTGGCGGGCGTTGCCGGGTTGGAACGGTTCTTTCTGTTGCTTCCTCCATTACCATTCCCGTTCTTGGAGCCACTATGGTTGTGCGACATTCCTCCATTGTGATTGTGACCTCCATGGTTATGCTGAAGGGGTCCTCCCAAGTTCGGGGTAAAAAGGGGTCTCTGCTGAGCTCCAGAATTATACTTCCCTTGTCCATACTTCCTCTTGCGGTTGTCAATCTGCTGCTGCTTCCCTTCAATCATGAGTGCTCTATCTACCAACTCCTGGTAAATTTGCCACCATCAACTGCATGCTAAGCTCATCATTCAGTCCTTCAAGAAACATATCCTGCGTAGCTGCATCCGTAGCGATGTCATCTAGGGCATAATGTTCTAGCTTACTAAAGTCATCAACATACTGGCCAACCGTGCGTCCTCCTTGGCGTAAGTTGTGAAACTCGCGATTCTTCATGGCCATAGCTCCTGTTGATACATGGGCAGTGCGAAAAGCCTGCTGGAACTGGTCCCATGTAATAGTGTCGATGGGGCAAGTGACTGTGAAATTCTCCCACCATGATGTTGCGGGTCCTTCAAGTTGATGTGCGGCAAAACACACTCTCTCCGCATCTGTGCATCCTGCAGTGGTCAAATCCCTTTCAATCTAGCGGAGCCAATCATCTGCAACTATCGGCTCGGTGCTACTGGAGAACATCGGCAGATTCAGTCTTAGAAAACGGGCTAAGTGATCAACAAGTGGTGGTGGTGGTGGTGGGTTGTTGTTGTTGTTCCCCTGATTCTGATTCTGGACTAGTATCTGCATCAATGCATTCTGCTGCTGGATCAACTGAGTCAGCTCCGGTGGGAAAGCAAATCCATTGTTGCGTCTCGGAGGCATCTGCTGGGTTTAGAAAAGATGAGAAAACAGAGTAGAATGAGGTCTAGGGGAAAACACTACCCATATGCACATGAGACAAACACAAACATATCACTCAATCAATCAAGCAAGGGCATACAATTGGTCTAGAACTATCGTTACAAAAGTGCTCGGACTATACTATATACATGGTGGAATACTACTACTGATATGGTGGTCGACTAGAAAAATTGATCGGTCGAAGACTCCATAATATCCGCTCTAGCTTCATCAACATAGTCATCATCGCTATCGTCGGGGTCCGAGTCGGTGTCGTCGATGATGATGTAGTTCTCCGGGCAAGTGGAACCGCCATCTTCTCCTCCTGGCGCGGGGTCTCCCATGAATACTCCCAGCTTCCTTGTCAGGTCGTCATTCTTCTCCACAAGTACGATGATTTCCTCCTCATAATATTCGCGAGTAGCCTTGAATTCTTCCTCCAGTTCTGTGATCCTTGTCATCGCCTTCTTCAAATCTGTCATGCCTGTGCACATCTGGTTCTCCTGGCGTCGAATGTGCTGGTTTAACTCCTGGATGAAAGCTACAATCGATCTATCCTTCCTGGTGCTGATCATCTCCCATTGCTCATCTCGGCGCCCACAAATCTGGTAGATAGTATCCTTGAGATCCTTGTGGTAAACTTCTCCGATGCGTCCCATGGTGATGTGGGCTGCCATACTCTTTCCTAGACTCCAGGTTGGTGCATCAAAGGAAAACTCTATGGGCTCAGTGACTGGCGTGAATGTCCTTCCTGGAACTTGAACTTGAATCATCCAGCGCTCCTCTTCTGGTAAAGTGGCGTTGTAAGTCCCGGTGAAGCTTGGTATTCCAATGTTCAAGTATCTAGTGACTTCCTTCAAGTGTCGTCCAAAAGGGGTGTCTTCATCCAGTTGCGTGAACTTGATCCTTGCATCCGCCATCCTAAAGAGTAGAAAAATGGAGAGGAGTCAGAAATGAGAAGAGAGTAGTGATCTAGGGCTTTAGCTTAGTGGTCGTGTCCTACAGTCAGTGTGTGCTCTGATACCATCTTGTAGCGACCAGACCTCAAACAGTCTGATCTCTGTGCATCAGTGTCATCCCTGTATCGGTAATGCTGACACGCACAGTACTTGAGGATTTATAACAGAGTAGCAATCACACACTTATTACATCGAATGCCTCAAAAGAGAACTTATTGCAATAAATATGGCTTAAGGCCATCTAATACGATAACAGCGGAAGGCTTGGAAGATAAAGTGAGTCCATCAACTCCAACGGCATCACTGAGTGAAAGACAACGACCTATGGCTCCTTACTCGTCATCTGAAAAGTCTGCAACATAATACGTTGCAGCCCGAAATGGGTCAGCACATGGAATATGCTGGCAAGGCAACACAAAAGAGTAATGAACAGAATAAAGCTATCACTACATGCATATATGGCTGGTGGAGGCTGTATGGTTAATATGTTTTGCGAAAAGCCAATTTTTCCCTACAACAAAGAAATAAATTTTGTTTAACTATCATGGTAGTTGTTAAACATTGAGAAGGTTCACCCAACTCAATCCCAATTAAGCATCATCATTAAACCCAATCAAATTATATTAAGAGTGGTGAGATCCACATGATAATCCAAGAACTAGATACTCAATATGTCCATAATCGGGGACACGGCTAACCATGATTAGTTTGTACACTCTACAGAGGTCTGTGCACTTTTCCCCACAAGACTCGATCTCCTCCGTTGGATTTCCCACACTACATAATGTTTGAGAACGGATGACCGAGACACAGTCTTTCCGAAGAGGTCCCCTTAACCAATAGATAGGTCTGTACACCTACAATCCCCTACATCTGCTAGCCCATCATGGAAAGGTTTCCCACAACTTACTCAACTATGCCAGAGCCCATAATGGCATGTGGCTGCACACGGAAGTTTCTAGCATGAATAATCTTATGATCCCTTTGAGCCTGGGTGGCAGTCCATAGGAGAATCACATGGTACCCCGGAATTTCCAAAAATACAGACAACACTGGGTTCCCCAGGTGCCTCAATCCACCCAGATGTGTATTAAAGTTGCCACCTTAAGTTAACCATTAATTAGCAATACTCACATCAGTCATGAATACACTCAAACCCAAACCTCGTCTACGAGCATAGCATAGCAATATAAGCAACGTAGAATTAACTCCCATAGGTTTGATAATAAACAGGTGAATAGGTACGACCTCATCTACTTCCCAAACCCACAATTTAATCAGATCCTAACCATGCAATTGCTTGAGGATTGATCTAATGCAATAAAACTGGGTAGTAAAGAGATATGATCAAAGTGTTACTTGCCTTGCTGATGATCCGTGAAACCTAGAGACTCGTAGTAGCACGCTTCGCACTCCGGGTACTCTATCGCAAACAAACAAGCATACAATAAGCAATCAAGCAAAGCAGCATGGGTAAAACTCAAATAAGAAGATCTATCTAGATAGTTCAACTTAAGAACTCCGGTTTGCAAAAAGAATCAAATCAAACGAAGCAACGAAACTCAAACTGCGAAAGAAACAAGCTTCGTTTACTAATCTAGACTTAAGTCAAATTTTACAGTAGCAAAAACTTGTTTAAGTTGATTAAACAGAAAGATGGCTTTGAGACAAAACTCTAGGCGCTTGAATCGCCTGATTCCGATAAACGTGCGAAAAGATAAACTAAAACGAAAATCGGATCAGAAATCGCGATCGAAAATAATCGTGAAAAATCCGAGAAAAAAGAAAAACTGACGAACAGGCTAACGAACGAGCGTTCGCTGTCTGCAGCTAAACGGTGAAAATCGTCCGTTAGAACGAACGAACAAACGGGCGTTCGCTAAATAAATAAACCGAAAAAACCGATCTGAAAAAACGGGATCTAGGGTTAAAAAAACCGATCGGTTTTCCCGCGAAAACCGAGGGCGGCGGCGGCTACCTCCGCCGAGGTCTGGCGAAATGGGGGCGGCGGTGGGCGGCTCCAGCGG
>NC_057811.1:362082179-362093330 GCF_018294505.1 Triticum aestivum | reverse complement strand
GTGCGGCGGCTAGGGTTTGCGGGCGGGGTGGCTGCGGTTCAGACCTCCGCGGCTTATAAGGGCCGGCCGGGCTAGTGTCCAGGTCAGACACGACCCGGTTAGGTCGGTAACGTTTTTTTTTAATTATTCCACGCAGAAAAACAAATAAAAGAAATACTAAACGGAGTCCAAAAATCCTGAAATAAATTTTGTTCGTCCTCTAAAAATCTACTGGACAAGGTGAACATTTATTTGGGACACTAATGCAATTTTGAAAAACGCATATTTTTCCTAATTCAAATAAAATAGCAATAAAACTCCGAATAAAATTCTTATTTGATTTTAATATTAAATCTCCAATATTTCTTTATTTTGAGGAATTCATTTTATCCTCTCTGTTTTATTTTCATAAAAGAAATATTCGAAGAGAAATTAATTAAAATCAAATGATTCTCTTTTCAAAATTCGAGAAAACTCAAATATGAAAATAACGAAATCCCCAACTCTCTCCGTGGGTCCTTGAGTTGCGTAGGATTTCTAGGATCAAGCCAAAATGCAATAAAGTATGATATGCAATGATGATCTAATGTATAACATTCCAAATTGAAAATTTGGGATGTTACACTAATTGAATTCCTAGGCATTTAATGTCCATAATTCAAATCTGAACTATAAATACATGCTCCAATTCACCAAAATGGCTTGAAAAATTATACATGTGTCCTTGGGTGCATGTTTAGGTCCCATGCCAGGAATGGGAATGTATTACAACCGTACTGGCATCCTGGCTCGTCCTCAAACATTTGGAATCTCGGTTTTTAAATTCCCATAAATCCAAAACTCACCAGAAAGTCATGAAAGGTGGCATGGTGTCACGTCATGGCACATATATGTCGTGGTAAAAACATCGTCCATTTTGGGCGAAGCTTTATTACTAACCTCTTACAAACCGGAGCCTGTCGGAAGAACCCTCATGGTTTCGATAGGGAAATGTGTCCCCTTGTGGGCGAAATGATAATCGCTCCCTCTTCTAGCCTTTTATTTTCTTCTACACGCAACATGGAACAACTAGAGATTCGCGATGAACTTTGAAATTATTCAGGGGTCGTTTGACCTTTTTATCCATTAATTGAGTTTTCTAGGCATTTAATGTCCATAATTGAAATCCGAACTACAAATACATGCTACAGTGCACCAAAATGGCTAGAAAAAACGTACATGTGTCCTTGGGGTGCATGTTTAGGTCCCATGGAAGGAATGGGAAAGAATTCTGCCATCTCGGCATCCTGGCTTGGCCACAAACATTGCGAATCTGGGGTTTTAAATCTCTGTAAATCCAAAACTCACCAGGAAATCATGAAACTTGGCATGGTGTCACTACATGGCACATATATGTCGTGGTAAAATAATTGTCCAATTTGGGCCAAGCTATATTACAAGCCTCTTACAAACCGAAGCTTATCGTAACCCTCGTGGTTCCGGTAGGGAAACATGCCCCTCTTGTGGGTGAAATGATAATCTCTGCCTCTTCTCGCCTTGAAGTTTGTTTTGTACACGCAACATAGAATAACAGGAGTCTCGTACTGAAATTTGAAACTACTCAGGGTTCGTTTGGCCATTTTATATATTAATTGAGTTTTCTAGGCATTTAATGTAGTCCATAATTCAAATTTGAACTACAAACACATGCTCCAGTGAAGCAAAATGGGTGGAAAACCGTACATGTGTCATTGGGTGCATGTTCAGGTCTCATTAAAGGAACGGGAATGAATTACAAACTTCTCGTCGTCCTGAAACATTGAGAATCTTGGTTTTTAAATCCAAGTAAATCAAAAACTCACCCCAAAAACATGAAACTTGGCTTGGTTTCATGACATGGCACATGTAAGCTGTGGTAAAAAAATCATCCAGTTTGAGACAAGGCACACACATTAATAGCCAATGAAGTCCTTTTGAAACAAATACCTGACACGTTAATATCCTGTCCACCTCGCAAGCTTGACGGGACACGTGCGAGCAGCAAGGCCGCCCATGCTCACCGGGAAGCGAGCTCTTTGACCTCCATCCACCAGCCGCCCGCCTCGCTCACAACTTCTCCATTAATGGCGGCCAAGCCGCTGTTTAACACGCGGTTAATTAAAGCACCTAGACGGAGGGTGTTTGCTTGTGACCCCATGGCCCCGCTCAACGTTAGCATTTTCTTTGTTCGTGTTTTCAACTCGTATTCCGGCCTAATTTAAAATGCCACATGGGGCAATGGATAATCAGTACAAAAAAATACACATCCGTGACATTTTGGGCTGAACGAATTTTTTTCTGTCATGCTTATGACACTTCTATGACGATAATTGTGACAAAACCCGGTATCATCATAGATGTGGTGGGCTTTTCTTCTTGGGCGGGCCGGAGACACAGCTGCATGACATTCTTTGGGTCGTCCATGACAGAAAAAACCGTGGTAGAAGCGAGGGCGAGGAAAATATCGGGTAGTTCCCGGTTACGGTGGGTGGTCGGGGGCCGAGCGATGCGCGTTTCTCTCGTACATGTACGCGCGTGGGTGCGAGGAGTTGGGCTCTAACCGAACCCGGGCAATTGCACGGCAGGCTACGCGTTACTAAACCCGAGCGATCAATCGATCCCTGGCTGTTAACTAAACCTGATTGAGCGATTCCTTCGCTACTGCTACTAACTGAAGCCGATCAAACCCTACTGCCTCCTTCCCTTGATGAACAGTGAAAGTTGTTGGGAGGGGGGTTTGGATGAAAAGTTCCCGGTGGGGGTTGGATGAACAGGACCCTGTGGTAGTAGAGGTTGTTGCCGCTGGATGAACAGGACCCTGATCGATCGAGCCGGTTGGGGGTGGATGAACAGGACCCTGTGGAGGGCTGGATGAACAGGACGACCCCGTGGAGGGCTGGATGAACAGTAGACAGTGGAGGGCTGGATGAACAGTAGCTCGTGGAGGGGTGGTTGAACAGGACCCCATGGAGAGGGCTGGTTGAACAATAGCCGGTGGAGGCTGGATGAATAGTGGCTGGTGGAGGCAGGAGGGGAGATGCCGTGGATGAACAGTCACAGGTGGAGGCTGGAGGAGGTCGACGGTGGATGAACAGTATCCCGTGGAGGAAGTCGACGATGGAGATGAACAGTATCCCGTGGAGTCCCGTTTTGCGGTACGCCACACCCCTCCCGATGAACAGGACCCCTGTTTCGCCCGAAGTGCTCCAACACAAGTTCGTTTCCTCCGTTTTGCGGTATGCCACACCCCTCCCGATCAACAGGACCCCGTTTCGACCATAGGAGGTCCAAGAGAAGTCTGTTTTCTTTGTTTTGCGGTACGCCAGACCCCTCCCAATGAACAGGATCCCGTTCCGACCGTGGTCGGTCGAACACAAGGCCGTTTCGTCCGTTCTGCGGTATGCCAGGCCTCATTCCGATCGGCTGTTCCGTCCAAGCCGGTTGGCTCCCGATGAACACGATGACGCAGTTTCTTCGTTCCGACCCAGCCATGTACACGAGCCCTGGCCGCACATATGCGCGAGTAGGCGTTCGAGACCCCGCCCATATGTACGTACTTGGCCATATTTACTTTCTTGCACCCTGGCTGTACGTACCTGTACACGATATTAACGGGACTGCGTGACAAGCTACGTGTGCGCCTCTACTACGACACGTGCACGCATATACTACGACACGTGCCCTTTTTACACGGCCACGGTTCATCGCTACAGCCTACAGTCTGCAGACCGACCGATCGTATGTACGTACATGTTCGCGACCAGAATGACAACGCTATGTACGCTTCGACCAGGTGGGTCCCGACTGTCAGGCACTTCCTTGCATCCGAAGATGTAGCTGGTGGGTCCGAGCAGTCAGGGGGAAATGTTTTTTGTGAAATATGGTGGCCCGTCCGGTGGGTCCCTGCTGTCAGGTGGAGGAACCATTATTTTCCGCGTAATAAGGAGGCACTTCCTTGTTGCGGCCGTGGACCCAGCTGTCAGCCTCTCCATGTACAATACTCTTCCGATGGAAGTCGTTCATTGACCACATTGACCACGCTGCGCCGAGAGCACCAAGGCGGTGGACGACGGCGAGGCCTACGAAGGGGACGACATGGAGCCGGGGAAGACGCGGAAGTGGATGCCCACGCGGAGAGGAGTACAAGGGTTCACTGGTTCGGCTTTGGTGTGAGGCTGCCGTCGCCACATAACAATAGGGGGTGTGGGTGAGTAGAGGGATGGCCTGGCCAGCGGTGGGAGTAGTAGGGGCGGTGAGGCCTCCACGGCAGCACAACCGGCCACGAGAGGCAGGAGCAGGCGGTACAACCGGCACTGGTTTGGGCGGCTGGAGCAAGAAGACCAGAGGTTGAAGAAGCACTACGACCGTTGGATGGACATCGTACAGTCACTGGACCTAGAATCGTTCATATTAACTAAGTTGACAAAGCCCTCCGTCCGCGTCAACTTAGTAGGCCCACAAGTCAGCCTCCCACTATGGTGGGTCCCAGCTAGCAGGGGGAGTTTTTATTTTTTTTGTGCGTAATAAGGAGGCACTTCCTTGCGAGTGAAGATGTAGCTCGTGGCTCCGACCTGTCAGCGGGGGGAACGTTTTTTCACGAAATACAGAGGCCCTTCCGGTGGGTCCCAGCTGTCAGGTGGAGGAATCATTATTTTGTGCGTAATAAGGAGGCATTTCCTTGCGTGAGGCCGTGGACCCAGCTGTCAGCCTCTCCACGTATAGTCCACTTTTGATGGATGTCATTCATTGATCATGTTGACCACGCCGCACCGAGCGCATCCAAGGTGGTGGATGACGGCGAGGCCCCGGACAGCAATGAGCCGGAGATGGGAAGACACGGGAGTGGAGTCGCAGACGGAGAGGTGTACGAGGGTTAACTGGTTCTGGTGTGGTGTGGTTCGGCAGTCGGTGGAGAAGAATAGGAGGTGTGGAGGGGTGGAGGGATGGCCCGGCCGACGGTGGGGTAGCGCTTCACAGCGAAGCGTGCTAAGCAGAGCTGCTAGCAGCAGGAGGCGGGAGCAGGTGGTCTCGGCAGCGCTGGAGGAAGAAGACGAGAGATTGAAGATGGATGCCGGTCGTTGGATGTAACTCCAACGGCTAACGATGTCAGAATCATTTGTTGACTAAGTTGACAACGACTTGCGTTGGCTTCGACCTATTGGCCCACATTTCAGCCTCCAAAAATGTGGCACATATTCAACCCATTTTTTCAGAATTTACAGTCAATTTGATCTCTTTTTTTAGAATTACAGTCCATTTGCTGGGCTGGGTGAAGAAATAATGTAGCGTCCATGCGGCCCATTTATTTTTTTCCTAAAAAATTACAGGCCATTTGCACTTTCTTGAAATACACGATTTTGCTGGGGTGTTTCTAATTATAATGTTGGGTTGGGCGCAGCAATGTTATCAAAAAATAAACATGGGCTGAGCATTTTGTTATAAATATATTTAAATAATAAGTGATTTATTATTACATTGTTCCTTAAATCTTACCAAGCTTTTGTCCACGATCACCAGGATTTTCGTTGCCAAAAAATCAAGGATTTTATTGTTAAGAAATTATTTTTATAAGTTAATAAGATGTGGGATATTGTTTTCTTACATATGTAAGTATCTATTAAATATATGATGACAATAATATATAATAACATATAAAATAATTTAAATATTTATAATATAGTTAGAAGGGAAACAAGTTGGACCAGACGTCCCTATTCTTATATAGAAAAATAGAACAGACCTCTGCGTTTTCTTCAAAATAATACATAAGTTGGGTTGCCGATGTTTCAGGAAAAATAAAACCTCGGATGGGAGGTCCATAGGCCGGTCGATACATAACGGCCCTCAAGAAAATACAAACCGGCATATCGTGGGTTGCGCATGTTAAAAAAGAAAGCCTAGATGGCGCAGCCCACAACCCAGCTGATACTTGCTGCCCCAGTGATAATAAATGATACCTGCCATCTCTCCGGCTTCGTTGTAAATTTATCTCCTTTAGTAACTACGTTGAAGCACCTAAAAAATGTAACTATGTTGACAAACCCGTGGGCCCCAACGTCAGTATAGCATTAGCAGGAAGTATTTTTTTCAAAGAGGCATTTGCTTGCGTACGGCCATAGACCTGGTGGGTCTCGACTGTCCGCCTCTCCACGTAAAGTCCTCTCCAGATTCCTCTCGTTTATTCAGCATGTTCACAACGGCAGACAGCGGCGCCGCGGTGAGCGCACAAAGGCGCAGGACAAGATCGGACCACCTGAGGCAGTGCCTTATTTGTACCGAAACTACTGAACTAGCCCGGTGGCCAAGTGACACTACCCGACCGTTGTTCCACCCGGGTTCAATTCCACATGATGCAGGGAAAATATCTCCAAATTTTTTGCCTCTGCCATTATTGACATGTGGGTCCCCATTGTCATCTACTCACACCACGTCCAACACTTTCCAAAAGTTCGTCCCTCGTTTTCTCTGTTTTTCGAAGACTCGACATTGTGTGTGCATTTTGAAAATAGCATATCTTTTTAATTGTGCATCATATGAAGATGTGCTATGCATGAATGTTGATTAGCATGATGCTAACTAGCTGGTAGTTCCATTTTCGACCATGAATAAAACATCCAACATGATGTTATCCCTGTTTGAAAAGGCCGTGTTAATATAAATGATCTGCCTCTGAAAGTTGAAGTTTCTTATCTGAAACAAAACTTGCAGTTTCTTATCTGAAACTGAAACTTGCAGTTTCTTCTCTGAGAATCACATTGTCTGCACTTTTATACTCCTATGAAACTAAATTTTTTTAAGTGCTAAAAATAGATCTCTAGAATTCATAAAATACTTCACATGCTCAATACCGCAAATCTGAAATTCAAAAGACATTCATATCTGAAAGTACTCTCAAAATACACAACACAAAACACAATTCACAACCTGCAAATACTAACAACCCTAAGCTCCTCCTGACAATTCACAACCTGTCCGACTATTGGTCTGGGGGGCAATCCCCTCCTATTCCTTGGTGGCAGACAGCCGCCCAGTGAGACGATGTGAACAACGAGGGAGAGGATGGCGGGGAAGCGTCGTTGGGCCAACAGCTTTTCTCCTCTTGCAGTTGGGTTCGGTCGACGAAGACTCCACCGGCTCGCTCTGGCATGGCACCCTCACAAACGGCACCCTGTAGATGCTCGATATTTCAATCTCTGGTGGATGCTCCATCTGGGATGGATACTCCCACCACCCTGCCTCATGATCGGATTCGATGAATCTGATTGCTCCATGGCCCAGAGGGGCAGCTCTATGTACTCCGGCGAGACTCCCTTTGGGAGTATGGCTGCCTTTTCGCTCTGTTGCAGATATTTGGCCATGGATGTCGCCGTCGCCGCTAGTTGGTCCTTGTTGTCAAACCAAGACTGTATCTCCAACATCCTAGCTAGCTTCACACGGTCGCCGTCTGTGATCCTCACGTATCGGTTGTACTCCTCCATCGATCTACTTCTCCATAGCACCTTCACTCGCCGGCGGTGATTTTTGAATGGAAGAGGAGAGGAGCGGTGCTGGTTTTGGATTAGAACGGGAGAGGAGCGGCGCTAGTTTTGGATTAGAACGGGATAGGAGCGGCGCTGGATTTAGATTGGAACAGGAGAGAAGCGGCGGTGGTTTAAGAGGAGAGGAGCGGCGCTGGTCTTGGAAGTATTTTTTGTTTTGCGTATTTTTGGTCAAAGTTTGACCACGTACTGTATTTGACAAGCAAAATGTGAATGCATGTCACCAAAAAATTGTATCGTTTGGTTCATATCTAAATGTACTTTCAAATTATATTATTTTTGCAACGTATAACATATATTTTATTTGTGAAAATCATGGTCAATTATGACCCAGAATAAAAGGGAGACTAGTTAATGTGGGGTCGCTTTCTTAATTGAAGGGTAAATTGATTTTGATGTTGATCCAGTCACAGCGCGCTGGCCCTCTCGTCCAACCCTAAATCGCTGTCGCACGCTCCTCTCCCTCTTCTCCATTGCAAAACCACCTCCTCTCCTCTCCATCATCTCTATTCCAAAACCACCATCTCGCCTCTCCCTCTTCTCCATTGCAAAACCACCCCTCTCCTCTCCATCTTCTCCATTGCAAAACCACTGTCTCGCCTCTCCCTCTTCTCTATTGCAAGACCACCGTCTCTCCTCCCATCTTCCTAAGCTAGCACTGGACCTCAAAGAAGGACATCTATGGAGAGGATGCAGTAGCGAATCGGGCAAATCACCGGCGGCGACCATGCAAAGTTAGCTAGGTTGAAGGAGATCCTTACTTGGTTTGACAATGAGTGGGAGATTTCGAGGACGGTGAGGGCCATGTGGCAATGTGTGCGAAAGAGCAAGACGGCGGTGATGTACTCCTCAGCGGTAGTCACGCCGCAGTCCTTCGAGTTCATCGAGTATCTCCTCTAGGCGATGGAGCAGACAGATTCGCCCGAGGCGAAAGTCAGGTGGAGGTGGTGGGCGTACAGGTCGAAGGCAAGCATCCAGAGGATAACGAATCGGTCGACTACGGTGTGCCGTTCATGAGGGTGCAGAGCCAGCCGGAGCCACATGAGTATTCGTTCTCCCACCACAAGAGGAGGCCGGATGGCGCGACGTCGCTTCCCCGCCGTTCTCCACGATTCCCTCGAGGCTCACCTCATTTCAACGGCGGCGGTAGGGTTTAAGGTAAGCTTCGCACTAACCTAATCTTCCATCTGCTCATGCTTATAATCAGTGTGACAGCTATTGAAAATCATGCTTGCAATCAGTCTCCGAGTACTATGCCAATCACCCTAAAATAGCTCTAGACCTTTGGGTCAAAGTTGTGACACTGTGTACAAATAAAGAAAAATAGATTGGTGCTTCTTTCAGAAAAGAGTACTCCCTAGAAAACTGCCAATATATGCTACTAGTATTTGGTTAGGATTTGCTGCCGAGAAAGATCTGTCCACAGAGAGCGCCACACATCCCACTGATGGTGGTGGATGCCAATGTGTGCATGGAGCATGGTTGGTGTCGGTAATTTTTACTTGGCACACCTTGCACTATGCATATATGTCGGTTCCATCCATAAATTTGTGCAGTACGACCAAAAGGAAGCAGAATAACCCTATTTGCACAAATAATGAAAACGTGTGATTACATTATTGTGGCTGGCACTAGTTGATGAAACATATACACTAATAAATAGAAGAAAATATTGCGATAGTATCATAGTATGCCATGCTGCGAGGGCGAGATGGGCCATGCGACGCCTCATACGGTAGGCCTCATACTGGAAATCGACCCAAGTCTCCCTGATACAACTTCTGCCAGTGATGAACATCAGTGTACAACGGTAGTATAAGGAGGGGCCTTGAGACATTCCAATCTCTATTTTTGTGCAGATCAACTAAAATTAAGCACCCCAGTTTGCAGAAACGCTTAAACATTAACAATGGGACTAGTTGATGAAACATATACTAACAAAGAGAAGCACTTTCTTTATCTACATTGGAAATGAAATGATAGAGAGGACATTCGCTGTATTTTAACTGTATTATTACTTCATTTTATCAGTGGCACTAGGGTCGAGCAGGTGGCAAACAAGGTGTACTGTGCGTCGCAAGGATGGAGGCCGGGGGTGCTTAGACTGGGATGCTGAAGCTGGCTCTTTCAGTCCCTATCTTTCCCCCTGATGTTTCTGTGGTAGCATTTGGGTTTTAATCCAAACTTGGTCGACCTGGTGCTGCGTCCCCCTACCTGCCTAGCTTATGTGGCGAACTTGTCTCCTGCTAGTACTCAGTCCATTCTAGTAGTAGTTGCATAACTGCCCATTTACACTGAGACGTTGTCGAATAATGGTTCTCTATGGTTGGGTTTCTTTAATGAAATCGGAGGAAACCCCCTCTTTCGATATATAAAAAAAATCAGTGGCACTAGCAGTGCCAAAACATTGCCTCAAATGAATAGTGCCACTAGATTAAGGTGCAAAATAATAACATTACTGCTTTATCATGGCAATGCCAAAACAGTAGCACAAGAGCAGACTCAACATGCTGGATCTTCGGCAAACGGTCAGACCAAAAAGGAACATACCTCGTGATGGGAACCATATCTGCAGTCAACGCCATCATAGAAGGGATGACACCAGTCACCAACATGGATGATTCAATTCATGGGACCTTTTGGTGCGGTTCACCTAAAATGAAGCAATGTCCCATGAGCTAGCAGCTTCTTCTTCGGTTTTTTTAAGAAAAGGGCTCCAGCCCCGGTTCCATTTCCATTAGAAAACGAAACCCACAAAGCTTCTTCTTCATTAGTTGCAATAAAATTGAGCAACATCAAGGTTGGTTGTGAAGCTCCTGGAATGTTCAACTATAATTTGGATATCATTTGTGCAGTTCAACTAAGATCAAGCGTGAAATGTATATCTCTGTTTGCACAAAAAAGGTGGAAAGGAGGGTGACTAACAAGTGATGAAACATACATTCAAATGAAAAGAAGCATGTTCCTTATCTGAATGGCAATCCTACAAGGACAGTAGCAATTTCTAAAGCAGCAGCATTGCTAGATATTAGTGTGGGCATTAGGATTAACTATGACAACCGTTAAATACGACATTACTTTAATGGTGCCATTGCTTCATTTTACCAGCAACATTACATTAACACCTGCTACAGAGTTGGTATTTGGGCACGGGAGAGTAGGCGAACTAGGACAGTTTCATTTCTAACAAAAAGAAGCAACTTATCTTAATGGGAAATTTAGCATGACATGAAAAAAAGTGCCATTGATTCATATTACTGGAGGCATTACATTGAAAACAACATTGGTTTAACGTGTCCTTACTTTTAACAGTGCGACTGCTACATTTTACCAGTGGCATTACATAAGAGTGGTTTGGGGCAACAAACATCAGAACATGATATCTGTGTTGGTCCCATTTTTGTTCGGTATAGCCACCTTATACTGTGTGAGGCTAGCAAATCTAGTGTTGGACTTACTCTGTTGACTTGTCCCCCAGTCCCCACTTTCTTTCCTTTTTCAACTAATAGATCGGGTTTATATTGAGTTTGTACTGTGTTTCCCTTTATTTCCCTATTAGACCAAGAGACGAGTTGGATAGCCAGTCTCTGCTACTTCCCCCCCCCCCCACTATTTC
>NC_057811.1:361875095-362081849 GCF_018294505.1 Triticum aestivum | reverse complement strand
CACCCCCTTTCTTCCTTGTTTGAACCAAGTAGTACTAGATTCGAGTGCATGAACTAGTTTTACCTCTTAACAGAAAAAATTTAGGTGGCTTTTGAATAGCCGATCGATCCTATCTATGAGGGGGCCTGAGAAATAGTAAAGGATACAAATGCAGCGACGTTAGGAGCTCGGGAAGTAGAGCAAGGCCGGTTTCGAAGGAAGTTATACCTAAGGGTCAGCGGGATGTCGCTAGGTGGGCGGCGGGAGGCCGGATCTGCCCACACTACGGCAGTGAGGAAGAAGGGGTCGGAGGACCACCCTAGCCAGCGGTGCTTGGGAGAGAACGGCAAGGCACGCTGATTGGGACACGCCGGCAGTGGGTAAGAGCCATCACCGAGGACGACCGCGTGAACTTTGCACCTTCTCACCTTCCCCGGCGGAGAGGATCCGGCTGGATCTGTGACCAGTGGTGACCTGAGAGAGAGAGTGTGTGTGTGTGTGTCCACCACTGTCGTGTTTAGATCTGGAGAGGATGAGACAGTGTGAAGAGAGCAACACTAGCAAGCAAGCGCGTAGGCTCCTGCCTATATAGTGGAGTAGTTTTCTTTTGTCTACCGGAGCCGGCTCGACCTCGTCAATGACTGTCGAGAAGTATTCATGCACGTGCCCCGGAGGCGCAGTTGTCGTCATTTTGATCTGAAGCACCAGATTATAACATATAACACGAAAAAATGCCACATGACAAGAAACCGTAACCTCATTGCCCGAAGGAGACAACATGAATCCCGACGGACAAACTGGACGAGGATCAAAGCTCAAATTAAAGATAAACTCGTAGAAAAGGGGTCCATCGATAGATTTCCTAATTAACATAGCCGGCTTGAGCTAGATGGCAGCCGAGTAGTCTTCGTGCATGTGCCCCCAATGACCAGCGCCTTGGAGGAACTTAGTTGTTGCTGTTTAACCCTCGCAGTGATCCGAAGCACATGACACCTAATATTGAGAGATGACAAGAAACCTTTTTTTAGATTTCTCATCAGGACAACAGCCCTGTACAACACAACCTGCACAATATGTAGACGATAGCCAATCCAGCCGTGTCTGCTGGAGTCTGGTCACATGCATGGACGAACTGATCTGTCATGCAGGGATCATCCAGGCACCAACTTCTGTACAACACTTCTCTAGTACTATCGCTCGTCTCTCTCTTGTATTAACTCACCCGACTTGCGGGGCCGGGGAGTGTGCCTATGGTCGAATCTCAATTGCAGTCCCACATGTGTGTGCAAAAGCAATATGACGCGCATTCCATTTGGAGAGCGGCGCGCCAGACTGACCGACCGTCTGGGGTGCGATGCGAACATGGCGGGCGTGTAGTATACTCCGTACATGTGTACCACCGTTTTCTTGAGGCTTTGCTCCATGGCACAATCCATGGATACAAAATTAGTATAATGTACTATTTACTAGTAAGTTGCACGTGATTTGCATGCTAACCTGTAAAGCACGCGCTTGACTGATGGATTATCCACGGAGCACATTGGAGAGTTTTATATGTTCGCATTTGGAAGCTCACCTACAATGCTTGCTACACCACTGTCTCGGCTTCCAATGCCCATTTTCTTGGTTTGCCTTCGTCTTTGATCAAGCTCATAGTTTGGAAAGCTTGGGCACCTTTGAAATGCAATTTTTTTGCTTGGCAAATGATAAATTGTAAAAAAGAGGATAGCCCAATTGTAGCTTTTGCCATCTTTGCAAATGTCACATCGAGACCTTGGGACACATCCTATTCCAACGCAAATATACACAAAGAATTTGGTGCATGATTAAAGATTGGCTTGGAAAAAAGGACCTTGTCGGATGTGGCGTTCCGGTAAAACCCTTAAGGTTCGAACTCTGGGGTGCGCGCGAAGTCTTTCCCTCCTACCGATCCACGCCCTAGCTCACTAAGATCTGGCGGACGAACTCGACGAACTCACAACAAAGGAAGACACGAGATTTATACTAGTTCGGGCCACCGTTGTGGTGTAATACCCTACTCCAGTGTGGTGGTGGTGGATTGCCTCTTGGGCTGACGATGAACAGTACAAGAGGAAGAACAACCTCCTGAGGTTGAGGTGTTCTTGTGGCTAGGGTAGGCTCTTGATCAGATTAGATCAAGCCGAGATGCCTCTACTTTGGTGGCTAGTTCTACTTATAGAGGCCCCGGTCCTCTTCCCAAATATTGAGCGGGAAGGGAGCCAACAACGGCGGGGATATTTGAAGGGGAACAACTAGTACAAGCTATCCTGACAAAAGCGGTCTTCGCCTGCAAAAGGCTCTGGTCATGACACCGTCTTGGGTACCACGATGACCTCCGTCTTGCCGTCCTTCTGGTCTTGGTCACGTTGCACCGATAAGGCAACCTTTGCCTGATGCCAAGGTACCCCTCGCCTGCGCTTGCTTCCTTAGCACCAATGAGGAAATAAGGATGCTGCGTGCGTTGGCACCCGTCTGGCACCCACCTGGTGTCGATCGTCATGGCTCACGTCACGAAAGCCTCGTGAGGTTTGCCCCGCCTTGATATCTCCGCTCCTCGTGAGCCTGCCTGGCTAGGCCACTCCTGAGGAGGTCTTGCGTCGTCCGCCTCGCGAGGCTTAGCCCCTCGCGAGGGTCTTGGATGCTTTGTTGACGAAGGTGGGCCGTACGGCCCGCTAACTTAGCCATGCCGTGGGCCACAGGCAGGCAAGTCTGGGGACCCCCGTTCCCAGAACGCCGACAGTAGCCCCCGGGCCCAAGGTGCGCTTGGGCTTGGCTTCGCGGCGAAGCCAAGCGGCAAGTACGGAGTGCCACGGGCCCCAAAAGCCTGCGGCCTCGGTTGACGCGTGGCGGTTGATTGGACGTGGGCGTCTCCGCTTCCCCACGCTGCCTTGGCAACTGCTCGATTAGACAAAAGGCTGGTGTGGACAGCGCTTGCCTTCATTGTTTCTTCCTCGCCTTGCTCCAGATCCCCTTTCTTGCTCCTCACCACCGCCGCCTCCAGATTTCCTCCAATCTCGCTCCGCATCTGTGACCAATGGCGCCTCGCAACGTCAAGACTTCCTCGGCGCCGGTTTGGTATGAGCCAGCTCTTGAAGCGCCCATCGTCACGGAAAAGAGCCTCGCCTACGTGCGCCTGCTGACGGCGGGGGAGAGCAATGAGTGGGGGAAGACGGAGCTCCGGCTTGCCTCCGACGAGCCGGAGCCTGAGGGAAGCACCTTCTTCCCCTTCTTCTCCAGCTGCGTTGCCGTCAGGTTGGTCCCTCCTTTCTCTGATTTCTTTTATGAGGTTCTCGACCACTATGGGCTGCTGGCGTTGTACCTCCATCCCAACTCTGTCCTCCTCTTGTCCATCTTTGCCTACTACTACGAGGCGTACCTGGGTGTGCTGCCATCCGTGGCGCTTCTGCGCCACTTCTTCCTTCGCGTCACAGATGGACAAATCTCCGGATGCGCCAATTTCGTCGCGTCTGGTAAGGCCAACTCGATCTCGAGAACCGGGAAGAGGGCTGACAATATCCGATCCAAATGGATCATGATGGACGCCAAGCGCGCCCACCCACGTCTGGTGCTGCCGACGGAGGCGCCCCAGCTCAACACGGGGTGGCCCAAGGCGGGGCTTGCCGATGAGCGGGCGTTGTCGGTGTTGGGGCAGATGACGACTGACTTGAAGCCCGGCAACGCGAAGATGGCCAAGGTGACGGGGGAAATGCTCCTGAGAGAGTTCTTGATGCTGCGAGTTGCCCCACTCCAGGCGCGCTCGCGTCCCTTGTGGGAGCTTGAAGAAGAGCGGAACAAGACCCGCTGAGGCTCGGGGCCCTTCCTGGCGACGAATTGGATGCTGTCCTACGCCTCATAGTTGGGGACAACCAGGAGTACCCACCTAGTGCCTTTGTTCCTCTGTTCCTCCGCAAGGACCGTGACAAATTTGTCGCCTCCAGGCCGATCATTGACGTGCGAGGCCTGGTGCTGCCGGCGCCCGCAGGAGCTCCTGCAGCACCGAAGCCGGTGGAGGTGTCCTCCGACGAGTCCCGTGGAGGGGAGGAGGAGGTGGTGGACTCAGAGAAGACTCTTGAAGAGGTGGGGGAGACTTCCCCTCTGAGCAAGGCCGAGATCCTCCGTGCCCTGCCTGACGACGCCGAGGCCGATGCTCGCCAGGAGGAGAGGGGGTAGCCCCTCATCCTGACAAGGGGTAGGTCGTTGCTGGTGCCTCGCGATGCCGCCTCCGCCCCGACGCCTCCTGGGGCCGGCTCCGGCTCTGCCTCCGCACCGCCTGCCGCCGCCGGAGCCCGCACGTCTGCTCTTCAGGTCCCGATGCTGTCAGGCTTCAAGCTTCCCAAGCGGAAATATGTCACGGTGGATCAGTAAGTGTCTTAAGCCTCGCCTTCCCCCTGCTCGTACTTGTCATTTCTTGATGTTCGCCCTTGGTTGATCAGGCTGTCACCTTCGGCTAAGAAGAGGAAGGAGGACGCGGCGGCCGTGCCTCCCTCCGCAGAGAAAGGAGGCAGCAGCGCCTGCATCTCCCCAGCCCGGCCGTCCTCGCGGGGCCAAGAGGAACATCGCCGTGTGGAATCAGCCCCCATGGCCCCGCTGGCTCCGGAAGTGCCGGCGCCTGGTGCGGCTGATGAGGTCCCAGCTGCTCCGGAACCCGCAATCTCCCAAGGCCTGGTGGCGGCGTCGCCTCCTCCCACTGCTGCACCTTCACTCCCAGGTCCTTCTGCTCCTGCTGCTGTTCTGGAACATGCTCTTTCGGAGATGGCCCGGTTGTAGGCAGATCTCCTGAGCGCGGACCCACACCTTCTGGCCGGGCACCTGGAGCTGGCCTCAGGCTGGCTCCACTCCGACTTGGCGGTTCACGCGACGCTGAGCCAGGCCACTGCGTTCTCCAAAAAGGAGAAGCAGAGCGCTGCCATCGCTGCAGCTGATCGCGAGGCGGCATTGAAGGACGCCAAGGCAGCCCACGACCGCTGCCGAGAGCTGGAGGATGAGTTGAAGAGCCTACGCGACAGGCACGCCAAGGAAGCACGCTGCTGCCAAGCGAAGGAGGAGGAGATGAAGGCCCGGGAGGACGCCGTGAAGAACTGTGATGCTGAGTTGGCGGAGTTGGGGAAGACGCAGGCCGCCGAGCACGACCGGTTGGAAGAGCTGGAGCGGAAGGTGAAGGCGAGGGAGACCGATCTTGACGCCAAGGCGTGAGTCCTGGCCGAAGCCGCGTGGCCTTTGCCGACCTCGAGAAGAGATCTCGCAAGGCACTGAAGACGCTCTACAAGCACGGTCTGGAGAAGTCGCTGGCCACCGATGAAGACGGCCCCGCCCGGCTGCTTCCTCTCCTGGTGAAGGCGCTCGAGGAGGTCGTTGACAGTGTCGGTCCCATGGCGGAGGCAGAAGCTCGCGTCCTGTCTTCAGCTGCATTGACTCGCGTCTTCAGCCACCTGCACCTTTGTGACCCCAACGCTCGTCTTGACGAGCTGCTGGAGCCTGTGGCTGAAGATCACTGTGAAGCCGCCGCTGCAGCTATACAAGGTCAAGTGGAGGCCTTGCTGAAGAAGTTCCGCGGCTTTGTCTCCGCTCCTTTGTCCGGCGATGCCGCCGATCCTACGGCTCGTGGTGAAGGTGAGGGCAACGTCACCCACGGAGGGGCACCTTCTGCAGGTGATGGCTTTGTCCAGGGGTGACCTACGGCTATTCTCCCGTTTCGTTCCTGCAACATGTATCAGGCCTCGTGGAGGCGTTTAGACTTTTCATTTGGCATTGTGGGGACAATGTACTTGTAATATTTGCTTCAAGATTTTGTGCTTTCCTTCCTATTTTCTTTGCGTTCTACGTCGGCAGAGCCCGGCCCCGTGCATACCTCAACCGCCATTGGGCCGACCGGAGACCAGGATGGACCAAGGAGTGAGGGGCTACGTGACCAGTTAGGCTCCTGAGTTGCGATGCTCAGGAGTCCCCCTTGACGCGCAAACAGCATATAGGGAGAGTTCATGAGGATAGATTAATGTTCTACGTCGGCAGAGCCCGGCCCCGCGCATACCTCAACCACCATTGGGCCAACCGGAGACCAGGACGGACCAAGGAGTGAGGGGCTACGTGACCAGTTAGGCTCCTGAGTCGCGATGCTCAGGAGTCCCCCTTGACGTGCAAACAATCTTCATACCTTCCCTCGTCGAAGCCTCGGGAGGGGCGTCCGACGACCAGGTCCGGGAGACCAGTTTGGGTGGCGTGCGCTTGGGCGTGACCCGAGAGCAGCCCCCAGGCCCGGGAGGCCTGGTTGGGTGGCGTACGCTTGGGCGTGACCCGAGCGCGGCCCCCGTGTCCAGCCCCCTCGCGCGGCTCTCCCGAGGGGAGGCGTTGCGGTGAGGCCGGATGCTGAGCTCTGGGCTCCCTAAGGTTGGTACGACCGTGGAGCCACCCTCAGTTGTTTATCACCAGCGCGCAGCATAGTGCTTCCGCTTGTGCACGGGCATAGCCGCTCCTCGGCAGTGTCGACGGCCAGCGGGGAGCATGGTGCTTACACTTGTGCGTGGGAGGGGGCCCCCTTCGGGAGGAGCCCCCGGGGCGTGTACAGCCCCGCCCTGACATGTGGCTTGCACGGCAGGGCTGCGAGGTGTATCTGGGCTCTCGTGAGCCAGCGCGGGACTCACGAGGCCCTACCTCAAGGCGGGTTGCGCCTGGTCTTGAGTCTTGACTGCTGTGTGTTCCTGCAATGCGGTTAGGTGCAAGCACTCTACATCCTCAGGTCCCGGCCCTCGAGCGAGCTCAGCCGCCGCTCGTATGCCAGGTCACGATGTTGTGGTCAAGGCCAGGGGTGAGGGCTAGAGAGCCAGTAAGAGCTCCTGAGTCGCGATGCTCAAGAGCCCCCTTTTAACGTGCAAGCGGATTGCACGGGATGAACGGACCCGTGGCGGGTGGCGATCGAGTAGGTAATAATCAGGTAGATTAAGCACAGGAGGCAAATCAGCTTATGTAAATGCAGGAAGATACATGCCACTGGGTCCGGCCCGAGCGGCTTGGGGATGATGTAGCCCGAGGGGCGCCCCGAGAAGGGTAAGCAAAAGACATAAGCAAAAGGGATACATGCCACAGGGACGGATCCATGCGGCCTGGGAATAATGCAGCCCGAGGGGCGCTCCCAGCTGAACGAACTTGGAAAGTGTCACCTGGTTCTGTAGACGAAGGAGAGTCGGTGTAGCCGAAGGCGCGGGTCGAAGGAGTGGCTCCTCATGAACCACCGGGGCCCTGAGCCTCGGGAGGCTCCGGGGGCTCGGGAGGTTCCTTGAGGACCGTCTCCATTTCCTCCAGGACGGCGTGGTACCTGGCCTTCTGAGCCGCCAGGACACGCCGCATGTTGCGCTGATAGGCTGACGCCACACTCGGCAAGCCGAAGGGCATGCGAACGTAGCTGTGTGGTGGACCCTCGCAACGGCCCACACGCGAAGGCCAGAAACGCTCCTGAGAAGCGGCCCTGTTGAGCCCTGGGACATCGATGCAAACGCGCAACCCGGCATCCTCGCCTGGATGGGGAGCTGTGCCTCGCGAGCGGCTATCGCCGCGCATGGCCCTTGCGTCCTGTAGTTCCTGAGTGGTCTTGGTGATGAACTCCTGAGTGGTGGGCACTCCTTGCCCTGTGTTCTCCTGAGGGAAACGTGCCGCGAAGCACGCCTCCGAGTGGTGCCCAAGTGCCTCCCTCGTGAGGTTGACAAGGTCTGAGGCCCTCCAGAAGAGAGCCCCCGAGCCCTGCCCGAGGAGGGCGCCGAGCGCGCCTTCCTATGCGACGGAGGGAGGTGCCCCTGGAACGGACGCTGATCCTGATGAGGCCCCAGCCGCCACACCATCCTCCTGAGGTCCTGCACGGTGCAGCTGCTTCTTCTTCTTCTTGGGGAGGGCCTCAGGAGGGCCCACGCTTCTGCCGTCGGGGTCGTCGATTGCTGCAGCTTGGAAGGCGCGCTCGAGGGAGCACACCACATCTCTCTCTTCACATGGGACCGTGATGATCCCGCCGCTCCCCGGCATCTTGAGGACATTGTACCCGTGGTGGGTAACTGCCATGAACTTGGCCAAGGCTGGATACCCGAGGATGGCATTGTACGGCAGGCGAATGTGCGCGATGTCGAAGTCGATGAGCTCGGTGCGGTAGTTGTTGCGCTCCCCGAAGGTGACTGGGAGGCGGACCTGCCCAATCGGTGTGGTGGAACCGTCGGTCACTCCTGAGAAAGGCTTGGTAGGCTGAAGCTGCTCATATGGCACTTGGAGGTTCTCAAACGTGTCGACGGACAGGACGTTGAGCCCTGCGCCGCCGTCGATGAGGGTCTTGGTAACCTGCACATTGCTGATGACTGGGGAGCACAGCATCGGGAGGGCGCCAGCGGTGGCCGCGCACTTGAGTTGATCTGCCGAGTTGAAAGTGATGGCGCATTGGGACCACCTGAGCGGGCGCGTGGCCTCGAGCTTGGGGAGCACCGCGTTCACTTCACGAGCAAACTTTTTGAAGATGCGCTGCGAGGCTGGGGCCTGACTCCGCCCAAGATGCAGGCGATTGCACGCGGCTCCTGGAAGCCCCCAGCCCCCTCGTCCTGGTGGTGATCGTCGTTCCTTCTCGGTGGTGGCGGCAGCGGGGGAAGACCGGCATTGCCCTGAGGGCGATCCTCACGAGGCTGGTCCTTCCAGGCGCCCTCGCGAGGATGGTCCTGCCAGCGGTCCTCACGAGGCCTGTCGCGCCACTCCTGGCGCGGGCCACAGTCGTCCCAGCGTCCGCCTCCACGTCCTCCTCCGCGGCCATAGCCACGGTCGCTGCGTTCGGGGCGTCAACCGAAGCGTCCTTCTCGTATGGCTCTGAGCTCTTGACAGTCGCTGGTGTTGTGGGTGTTCAGGTTGTGGAAGGCGCAGAACGGCCGGCTATTCTTGGATGACTCGGGCTGATCCCTGCCCCGCTTGGTGTCCAGCTCCGCTGCAAGCACAGCCGCTTCCTTGCGCTTCACGTCTTTGGCCTTGGCCTTCTCCTCTGCTCCTGCAGCTGGCAGCTCCAGGAGGGAAAGGCGCCCCTCCTCAGCTCTTGCGCACTTGGTTGCCAGGTTGAACAGCTCCTGAGACATGCAAAGCTCCTCGTGGATAGCGAGCTCTTCCTTCATCTTGACGTCATGGACGCCGTCGGAGAACGCGGAGATGATGGCCTCGTCCGTGACCTTGGGTATCTTGAGGCGAGTGTTGTCGAAGCGCTGTATGTACTTCTGGAGGGTCTCCCCCTGTTGTTGCTTGATGCGGCGCAGGTCGCCCGCGGCCGGCGGGCAGTCGCGGGTGCCTTGGAAGTTGGCGACGAAGCGCTCGCGCATCTCATCCCATGAGGAGATCGAGCCGTGCTGCAGGTTCAGGAGCTAGGAGCGGGCACCATCCTTGAGAACCATGGGAAACCAGTTCTCCATGACTTTCTCGTCGCCGTTCGCTGCTTCGATGCTCAGCTCGTAGAGCTGCAGGAACTCCGCGGGATCAGCGGTGCCGTCGTAGCGGGGAGGCAGATCCGGCTTGAACTTGCCTGGCCAAGCGACGCTCCGCAGCTCGGGGGTGAAGGCGCGGCAGCCGGCCGTGGTTGCCAGGGCCCGCCTCGGAGGTGGAGCTTGGTCTTGATGAGGTCCACGCGCTGCCACCGCAGGCAGCACGCGGTCTTGACGAGGCGGCGCGGGGAGCGCTGGTGCAGCCTCTCGCGGCCGAGGGATTTCTTGGCAGCTTCTCTCTTCGCACGCGGGCACCGGGCGTGGTGGATCACGCCGTGGGGCCGCGCGCCTTGGTTCCAAGGCACCGTCTTGGGGAAGAGGTGGTGGAGGCGCTCCAGGAGCCTCATCGCCCATGGCTGGTGGGGGGTGAGGCAGAGAGAGGGACGGCGCCGGGGAGCCCCCTGCGGCACGGACGAGCTCGGCGACACGGTCGAGCCACTCCTCATAGAGGTCGTCGACTGGGCGGTAGCGCAGGAGCTCATTCGCCGCGAGAAGCGCGGCCTGCGCCTCCATGGGAGCGCGGCGAGCATGAGATGAAGAACCGGCCGGGGTCAGCGACGGGGTGGCGGTGCGGCCGTCCTGCCGCACCGATGGATGCAGCCAGGACGCCTGCTGCTCGTTCCCCGCTAGGCCGGTGGCAGCATTGGCAGCGGGAGACTGAGAACGACGAGGTGGCCCACCGACGGGAGCCGTCTGAGCAACGCGAGCGATGAGGGCAGCCCGGCGCTCAGCTCGAGCACGGCGAGCGTCCGCCATGGAAACGACGGAGCGTCGGATCAATGGATCGACGAGAGGGAAGCTACAGCGCACCCCTACCTGGTGTGCCAAATTTCGGATGTGGGGTTCTGGAAAAACCCTTAAGGTTCGAACTCTGGGGTGCGCGCGAAGTCTTTCCCTCCTACCGATCCACGCCCTAGCTCACTAAGATCTGGCGGACGAACTCGACGAACTCACAACAAAGGAAGACACGAGATTTATACTGGTTCGGGCCACCGTTGTGGTGTAATACCCTACTCCAGTGTGGTGGTGGTGGATTGCCTCTTGGGCTGACGATGAACAGTACAAGAGGAAGAACAGCCTCCCGAGGTTGAGGTGTTCTTGTGGCTAGGGTAGGCTCTCGATCAGATCAGATCAAGCCGAGATGCCTCTACTGTGGTGGCTAGTTCTACTTATATAGGCCCTGGTCCTCTTCCCAAATATTGAGCGGGAAGGGAGCCAACAACGGTGGGCGAATTTGAAGAGGAACAACTAGTACAAGCTATCCTGGCAAAAGCGGTCTTTGCCTGCAAAAGGCTCTGGTGATGACGCCGTCTTGGGCTCCACGATGACCTCCGTCTTGCCGTCCTTCTGGTCTTGGTCACGTTGCATCGATAAGGTAACCTTTGCCTGATGCCTCGGTACCCCTTGCCTGCGCTTGCTTCCTTAGCACCAATGAGGAAACAAGGACGCTGCACACGCTGGCGCCCGTCTGGCACCCGCCTGGTGTCGATCGTCATGGCTCACGTCACGAAAGCCTCGTGAGTTTTGCCCCGCCTTGATATCTCCACTCCTCGTGAGCCTGCCTGGCTAGGCCACTCCTGAGGAGGTCTTGCGTCGTCCGCCTCGTGAGGCTTGGCCCCTCGCGAGGGTCTTGGATGCTTTGTTGATGAAGGTGGGCCGTACGGCCCGCTAACTTAGCCACGTTGTGGGCCGCAGGCAAGCAAGTCTGGGGACCCCCGTTCCCAGAACGCTGACAGACCTCAACCCCCGAAATTGGCATCATTCAACTCCACCCACCTTTGGTGGACCAAAGTGGTCGACTCAAATGAGCAACCAAACGATGCCATGGCTTATCTTCTTAAGAGCGTGTCATGGGAGATTTTGAATGAGGAATGCTCGAGTTTTTTGCAATTTTGCATCTTTCCCTACGTCTGTATTTGGCAATATCAAGAGAGAGGCTAGGTTGTGGTATATCACCCGGGGTGAAACACTTAGGGGCAATCATTCGTGGAGAGTAGTTTTTTTTGCGAATTTCCTGGAGAGTAATCTGTTTGCTCCTTTTTTAATACGACATTGTACATGCTCTTTACTCCTTGCTCATTTAATGAAAAGGCAAAGCTTTAGCCTTGCTTAATAAAACCTTTACCATCTAAAATACTTCATCAGTTCCTAAATATAAGTCTTTTTAGAGATTCAATGTGGACTACATACAGAGCAAAATGAGTGATTGTACACTCTAAAATATGTCTATGTACATCCGTATGTAGTTTTTTATTGGAATCTCTAAAAAGACTTATATTTAGGAGCGGAGGAAGTATGACATGGTGAGCATATTAGAATAATGTGAAGAATCTCTTTAGTTTCTTCTATGTTTATGGATTGGTAGAAATCTCTCTCTTTGCTTAGAAAAATGTGACTTGTACACGCTAGCTAGATTAATTGCCCGCATACCCTTTTTCTACGGCGGGTGAATCATAGTACTCCTTTTTTGACATCAAAATCATAGTACTCCTAGTGATGTGACAAGACAGGTACCGGCTTGGTCAAGCTAAAAAAATCGATCCATTGGGACCGGCCAGACCGCAAACGGGTAAGTTTTTGGAACAGCCTTCTAGCTTCTATATTTTTTGAGGGAAATATCGTATAGCTTCTAGGTAGTTCCCGCAGCTGGGTCAGTGTGGACCTGCGACTCACGGCAGGAGAGGCGAATCCGGCACATGCTAGCCATTGGATACGTAGCGCTGACGATTGATGAACGGTAGATGTCAACGTAATGTGGGAAATCAACGGCTCCAAGCACCTCAAAAGCGTTTTGGCGGGAAGATGGGAGGGAAGTGGTAAATCCAAATTCAAAACTGCTACACTACAGTAGTAGAGAAAAGTCGAGGGTGGGGCTTTTCCCGCGCGGTAGGCGGGGCAGTTCCGCCTAGTCGGTTTGACAGAGACGCGAGAAGATGAGGGAGTAGGCTGCTGCAAATGTAGGGTTGTGTGATTTGACAGCGAGTTACTGCTGGACAGGTGGGGCCCCGTGATTTGACTTGCCATTATCATTTTAACTGATGCGCTACGACCGGCATGAGTCTCCTGATTCCTGACCACCTCCATGGTATACAGGTGCCTCTCCCAGTGCTCCACCATGTAGAGGTTGACTCTTGCATGAGAGCTCACTCCTCCACTTTTTCCTTGCCTCTTTCCTCCACATATGCAAAAATGCCATGTAAGCGGGCTTATAGCCCACTATTGTACTTGCTCATGCAGGTGCTAAGCATGCCACATAGGCATAAAGTCTGATGTGGCAAGTTAATTAAGAAGAGAGACTAGTTTGGTGACCCCAGGAAGAAACGGTGCTAAGCGCGTGTACCTAGGTGAAAAGACAATTTTGAGTCTATAGCTAATTAAATGAAGCAAACTTAGCAACAAAAAACTAAGCACCTATGCATTGGGGACTTGAGTTGCTAAGACATCTAATGCCCTTAGCACCTCATCTAAGCACCATTTCATTGGAAGAGGTCACTCCTTGGCAAATTCAATAAATACTACGAAGAAAGAGATAGAGAGAAGTAAAAAAATACTCTTATAGCCAACCTTATAGCTAGCCTTGTTGTATGAGTGACTAAGTGATGACTATGTATGACATGCCAACATCAGATAGCCTAACGCACCATGTTAAATCTCCAAGTGCGCGACCGTGCGAGCGAGGCGACAGTCGTGGTAGGCGCGACCATGATACGGGCTGCTGGCAGCCCTTGGATCTAAGATCGAACGGTCACATGCTAAGTTGCTGAAAATTTGCAGAATAACCCTCTAGGATAGGATATTCACCCATAGGTCTAGAATCACGCCATGCAACCGTTCGAACTTAGATCCAAAGGCTCTGGGAAGCTCGTATCATGGGAGAATGGAAAGCTTCGTATCACCTGTAATTTTCTCGACGCTTGACATGACATCGAAAGCAATTTAATTGGGCGTCGAGTAGACATGACATCTAATTGGACCCCCATAGTACTATGCATGAATCCATTTATCCACCAGGAAAGCCACTACCCTGTCGTTCGCATGCTCCACTTAGCATTTTTACAATCGAAAACCCGCTAGCAGTTCACTCCTACTCGTCCCCGGATGTCCTTTAACATTACGGCAGTTCGCTCCTAGTCGTCCCGTCCTTTCACATTACGGCAGTTCCACTAATAACCCTCCTCCCAAATCCATGGCATCCCAAATCTCCATGATCGGCGATGATTACAAGGTTAGAACCATCATCGGCGATGAGTTCGACGTCATCTACACCCGTTCTTCCGCGACGGTGAAAGAATGCCTTGCTCGCTTCAGACGCATGTTCGAAAACTCAAATGATGAGTGGGTCGTTGGGCTAGATGTTGAGTACACCATAGCCCTGGGCAAAGAGAAGAATCTAAAGGAGGAAGAGAAGATGAAGCCCGCCATGATCCAGGTTTGCGTTCATAACCTGTGCTTGGTCTACCACATATGCCATGCCAACGTTGAGTGTTAGGAATTTAAGAAGTTCCTCGCGGGCGACCTAGTCAAATTCATTATTGTAGACTTTATGACCGACACAAGAGTCCTGGGTCGGATATGCCTCGTTGTAGGCAAGCCCTTCGACCTCCAGAAGAATGGGCTGGTGCCCTCCCGTAATCAGCCTTCAATGCTGACCCTGGCAGGAGCCATGGTTCATCCTTCGTACGGCAAACTGAAGAAACCTCCGCCCAAGTTTCATTGTCATGCATGGCAGTGGGATGTACTAGATATAGACCACATCCAGTACGCTGCAATGGATGCCTACCTTTGTTACAATATCTACAAGGGTTGGACAAAGAGCAAGAGCCAACTGTGCGGTTCAAGCAAAGAAGTATCGGCCAAGAGGAAGAGGGACAAGGACGAAGTCAAGCACGTGGAAAAGGAGTCCGAGTAAGGTGGCATGTTGTTGCTCATGGTGGTTCTAATGCAGTGTCTACTGGATTAGTTGCTTAGTTTAATTTCAGGGGTGCTTAGTTTTATTTGAGGGGTGTGTTGTGCTGAGCCCCCAGCAGAACTATGTTATGTTCCTTCTCGTTACTTTAACTCTTCAGTACGTACATACTAGTATTTCATACAATTCATCTTTTAGTTGGTAGTACTACCACTCGTTTCTTCGCATTATATACGTACAATATATATGGCCAACATCATATAGCCAGCAGTTTAGTTGTCAAAGAATTTCAGGGTGTTTAGTTTTATTTGAGGGGTGTGTTGTGTTGGACACCATTATTGTGACTCAAATCTCTTTTGCCATGTTATAATGACATAAATACATATGGACCAACATGCCAGCTCTCCCTCTATCTCACTACAGTACAATAAAGTGTGGGGCCTACTTGATCCAAACTGCGTTCTTATTTTCCTGTAAAATTATTCGCTTGGTTACTCCTGACAAGTGGGACCACACTTATCATTGTGAGATAGAGAGAATCGGCTTATTTTTGTCATATAACATGGTCAACGGGTTTGACGTGAAAATAAGATTGTCTAATGGCATTTTTGAGCAAACATCTAACGGAAAGATGGCATTTTTGAGATATCTAATTGCATTTGTGAGCAAGCATCTCACGGATCGATGGCATTTTTGAGTAATTGTAACTTCTAATGGAAAAACCGAGTAGTGATACACAACTAGTGCATAAATAATAAGAACCCAAGAATTAAATAGATATGCTAATTTCTTTAATAGAATTTAGCACCCCATTTAAGCACGTACTAGCTTTTTTAATAGTACTATATGCATAATTTGGCGACGAGTGCTCTCTATATGTACCACCTTTTTTCTTTAATTTCATCTTGTTAGTTTTGCTCCATGGCGCAATCCATCGATACTACTATTGTACAAAAGTATACCATTTTTAAAAGGCTAGAGGGTGGGGCAGTCTCACTTGGTCGGTTTCACAAGAGGTGAGGGCCTTTGTTCTGATTTGACGGCTCATTACTGCTGGAAGGCGGGGCCTTGTGATTTGACTACTCGTATAAATGTTGCAGACGACCTGTGGAGGAGCAAAGAACCATGCGGTATACTCAAGTTTTCCATTAGAGTACTAGTACGACGGAGGAGCAGGAAACACGGCAGCCCAGTGCCATATGGCAATAAAAATGATCTAATTTGCTAGTCATCGATCCCACGGCACCGCTCATCGTTAGCATTGTTCTATTCATGCCTCGCAGAGAACGTGACACGTGCGGCGAAACACCCGAAGCAAAAGAAGAAACACAGGAGCAAAAGAAGAAGGAAGATTATCACCCCAAAAAAAGAAGGAAGACGCACACACAAGTCTGGGGCACTGCTCTCTACTACATGAAGGGTTGCTGGCCGCGGAGTCGTAACTACTTCTTCATCGCCTCCATGCCCTCCATCTCCTTGCACATCTCCTCCACCATCTTCATCATTATGTCCATGACGCGGGATTTCTTGACGCGAGCCTTCATCATCTGTTCCACGGCCGCATTACGTACCTTGACAGCAGTCGGGTGCTCGATGCGGAGCTTCGCCAACTCCTCCTTCTGTTCCATGACGAGGGCCAGCAACATCTTCATCGAGGAACTACTATTCTCATGCAGCTTCTTCCAGCCGGCGTTCTCCTCCTTCAGCAGGTCGAGCTCGTGGCAGAGATTTGCCTTGTCCTCCTGAAGTTGCAGGATTTCGCCGGTCGCCTTCTTATCTGAGGCAATGCTCTTCTTCAGCAGCATCACCAACCGGCGGTCAACTCCCCTTGCTCATTGAGCTCAGCGGGCATGTCGTCGAGGCTCTCCTTCAGTAGCTAGACCAAGCCGTCGATGAACTCCTCCTGCTTATTGAGCTGATCGGCCATGTCGTCGAGCGATAAGGACTCTAGCGCGGCCAGCTCAGCATGTTCACCTCCGTGGCTAGGGCGCTCCTGGGAGCCCTCGTCTCCGCGGCTAGGGTGCTCCTGGGAGCCCTCGCTTGCCCGTGAGAGATCTTTCGAGGTCTCTGCGAGGTGGCGAGTCCTCTCTTTTTTTCCGCGGCCTTGGTTGCCGTTCCCTTGTTACGAGTAGTTCTCGAGCTAGAGCTCTACACATCGGCCATGGCAAGGACGGACGAACAAGAAAGACTTATGAGGAAGAAGAGGTAGAGTGATTTTCGGCTAGGTACTAGTTCCCCATTTTATAACCTAGTACTAGCACTAATACTAGTAAAACCTGCATAGTGGGAAGTGGGAACACGTTCAGATTTGGTACATACTAGGGTGTGAGCAGGTTTGCACTTAATTATACTGTACACTTTGGAATGTGATGGGAACAAGCTAAAGATTAATTGATGGTTTTGGTTTCGAGGTCCGAAACGGCTCCCGATGAGTTTCCTGGAACACAAATTTCAAGTACTCCGTACTATTGGTCAAATACAGTCGCACAAGTCAGTGATGTATAACTGGTCGTACATGTCAGACCAAGCCGATGCGTGTCACGGGTCCGACCGACCATCTATTGGTGCGACGGACCCTAAGTATTACACGATGAAGACTTCTGGTTGTGGCTTCGGGTGATTGTCACGACCAAGCATTCAAAAACTAGTGATAAATCAATTACCATCTTTTTCCAAACGAAAAAGTATTTTCATAGGAATACAATACATATAGATGGAGTGATTGTCACGGTTGCAAACCGCCATGGCGCCGCAAGTTCACTGCAGCAGCAACCGAGTAGGTCACTGCATCGCCGGCGGGGAAGGAGGGCAGCTCACCTCGCCTACGATGCATGCCCAGTGGCGCCGCCGCAGCTTGTCCCGTGATTTGGCTTCTCCTACCGCCCATTTGAACAGTTGCACCGGCTGCTCATGCCATTCCGCAGGCATGCGCATTTTTTCCTCCGCGGTTGACTCCGTGAATATGATCTCTGCCATTAGCCCTAGCTCGAAATCAACGCGACACTACCAAATGCTGACATCCCTCAGCATCTCTCCCCTGAGATCGACTTGCGCCGCCGCCTTGTGCTGCGCCAGGCGCAGCTCCTTGGAACTTCTCTCCAATTGATGCGACGCTTCCTCGATCAGATTTGCCCTTGCTTCCAACCACCTGAAACGCAGCCCTGGCATGTCCTCCGGCGCCACCGATCTGTGATTCCAGAGCAATGGATCCCCTCTAAAACACATGTGGGTTTCGCTCAAAGGCGACAGTGCTGCGGGCCGCAGCGAGAGGGCAGCCTGCGGGATCCTGGGATCTAAGGGATTATCCATGGCGGGATCCTCCATGGTGGGATCCGGTGGGCAAGGCGCGGGGGCGAGCCTAGGCACTGGGAGAGCCCTACGAGGCTAAGATAAAGATAGTAGTACTACTCCACTATGTCCATATTTAAATACAAAGACCACCAACAGTAGCCCTAGCAAATATTGATCATGCTGCCTGCGTCCTGGTTTATTGGCCCCCTTTTTTGTGCCACTTTTTATGAAATGCATAAATATTATGTTACGTAAAAATATGGTCAAAAATTGGCACAAAATACGAAGGAGACTAATGGAAGTAGCAACCCATGATTTAAATACTCGCATGCACACAGTGGAGTAGTAATGTCTTTCTTCCTCCCTCACGTCCACTCAATTTGCATGCGCTGTATTAATTGACCATCAATGAATGAAGGACTTTACACGTGTCAAATTATCACATGGGGTGGATCTTCGTACAAAAATGTGTCCCCTCGTGTACCTGTGTGTGTGTGAGGGAATGAGTGCGTGTGTGGCGTGCATGCAAATCTTCGCTTGGTGCATGTACTGCCAGTGTGCCTCAGAGAGGACGAGTACATTGTTATGGAACCGGCAGCACGTTACTGTGATCAATCCACACAACGCCTCCACATGTGCCACGTGGCTTCATGAGCTGAAAGAGAGACACTGTGTAGCATGCCATTGGAATTCTAATGTAACAGCCTGGTTTTTGGCCCTTTTCTTTTTCTTTTTGATTTATTGGTTTTTGCCCTGATTTTCTTTTTGGAGTGGTTCTGTGGCCTTGTCACCTGGGAAATCATCTTCATTTCTTCTCCCACGTGGCTCATAATTCTCATAAAAATCCCATGATCATGCCATTTCCATTCTAGCCCAACTCCATAAATTCTTTTCTAGGGAATATTCCTTTTTTTTATTAAAGGAATAACCATAATTGCCATAGGGACTGAAGCAACCTATATCTCTGTCACTCCAAAAATTCCCAAATAATTCTCAAATTTTCTTTGGGTCATATGTTGCTCAAATATGCCCAAACTTTCCTGTCCTAGCCCAAGAATAATTCCCCAATAATTATTCTTCATTTCTGTCCTATGTGGCTTTTTGTGAAGGAAGTGCCACCTATCCAATCTTGTTTGCTCCCAAACTTTTTTGGGGCATGTTATATCATCCAAATAATTGCCTCATGCCAAAATTCAACTTTATTTGCCTAGCCAATCTTCCTCAGCAATTTTTCAAACTTCCTGTCAGACAGAAGGCATTGTGAAGGAAGTACTAGCTAGGAGTATCCAATGATTTGAAATTTTTCACACTCCTTCATGTGCTCATATTATCACACTCCTCCAAATTTCAGCTCCATCCCTTGGTCTATGTGAGGACAGGATCAAATCTTCGCTTCTGTCAATATTTTCAGGTTTTGAAGCAAGTATATTTTATATTGCTTCATTTTGGCTGAAAATTCACCAGAGCATTCTCATGACCATAAAACCTCTCTCCACCAATTTTGGGATCAATTCATTAAGCCAATATTTCTCTAGAATTTTTGCAAGTTTCTGGACAAAGGAGATGTGTGCGAAGCAAGTACCATTTTGGCTTGTCCAATTGGTATGAAAGTTTTACAGCATCTTCATATGTCCAAATCATTAGGCCCTACAAAATTTGAGATCAAGTTGATACTCCATGTGAGTGCACCTTCCTGATCAAGCTTCTGGACCAAATATGTAGCTGTGAAGCAACCATATTAATCCTTGGTCCATTTCTCCTTAAACTCTCCAGGATCATAGTCCTTTTGTAGTTAATCACCCCAGACAACTCCATTGACCCCAATCAAATCTCTGTTGATCAGTAGTGCACAGCCAAACTTGATACAGCAAACTTCAGACGATCACTCACACATCACCTTGGCTCTTTCTCTTGATCCATCACTTCCCTCAGGCTCAGTGATTTAGGGACTAATCACCAGACATGTCACAGCAGTCTCTTGCGTCCCCTCCTTGCCGGCCACAGTGGTGACCGCGTCGTTTGCCCGTCTGTGCACGCGCTCTGGCAGTGTTGGCCGCGCTCTAGGCGTCGGGACGCGTCGGCTAGCTCGGCATTGATGGTTTCCCCGCGTCTGCGCATGCCGACCTGACTACCCTGCCTTCACCCATCGCCGTCGACCCTCTGCCCCCTCCCGAAGCCTCCTCGCCGAAGCTAGACGTCGTGTGCCCACGGGTGCACTGTGCCCCGTTTGGCTCCGAGCTCGTTTCGGTCTCTTCCTCTGCTCCCCGGCATCGCTTTCTTCTCCGTGACCCTCCACCTTGATGCCTCGTCGTGTTCCCGTGCCTGCTCGTCCTCGCTGAGCCTCGCCAGAGCTTTGGCCGAGCTCGAGTGGCGGCACGCGGCCACCGCCTCCCTCGCCCGCCTATAAATGGCCCTCCCCGTGGTCTCCCGAGCTCATCAACCGCTCCACCTCACTCCTCCCCTCCCAGCAATCTTCCGAGCCTCTTCCCCGAGCTCAAAGAGCTCCCGAGCCCTCCAATGGCCGCCTCGGCCGCCGCAGCTCTCCTCTTAAATTCCGACGACACAGGCCCCCATTCCCTCCTCCTCCACCTCCAGGCGTCTCATCCACCACCTAGAAGCCACCCCGGTACCCCCTCCTCCTCCAGTGGCTTTCTGCCCGAAGTTCGCCGGCGCCAGAAGATCCCGTCCGCCGGTTTCGAAGATGTCCTCGACTCGGTACAACCCGCCGGCCGTGGACGGGACCACTAGATGCGGCTCAATCCGCTGAGCATTTCAATAGGCGGAGCGCCGCCAGAGATGCCCCGTAGCTCCGGCAGGCCTCGTCGGGTCCGACTCTGCCGCGGCAGGCATGGGCAAGAGGAGGGAGATGACGCCACCGACGCCAGCTCAGCAGTGGGCCCCGCGACCCCACCCGTCAGCCGCGCAGGGGGTTGATGCGGCGAAGCTGGCGTGGATAAGTGGACGCGCGATTTGCCCGTCTGCGCTTTCCCCTTACGAAAGCGTACTCTGGTCTTCTTGGGGCCAACATGCGTTTTCCATTCTAGAAAACGTATTTTCTGAGAAGACGCTTTCAGTTTTTCCAGCTGAGGGCTTGTTTGTGATGATTTCATTACAAATAGGTCCCTCGCAGAAAAACTCTTATAACTTTTCAACCACAACTCCAAATGAGGTGATTCCAAAGCCCACTTCTTCGTATCATCGAGCCCGTCATATTGGTGTCATTCTCACCATGTTTTAACATTATAAAATGACCATTTTGCCCTTGCACTTAATCAGCCCCTCCGAGAGAGAACAGTTTCCGGTGATTCTTTCCGCGAGTTTCTCGCACTTCTTCCCGATGAATCCCTTCACCCCAGGCAAGCCACACCCTCCATTTGCATGATTGCAATGCAGTGACATGCTTTACTTATTTAAACTTGCTTAAAATATTACTTTAGCTACATGTGATCTGTTCATGGCATTTCTCGGAGTTGTTTTTGATCTCGCTATTGCCATGATGCTGTTTGGAGTTCCAGGACTGATATATTGCAGGTTACGTGCATGACATGTTGCCTTTGGATTGTTAGTGGCTTATATTATGATTTTTCCTGATGGTATCTGGTATTATGATTTGGAGTATTACTTTGGATATCATGTTGCCTTTGGATTATTAGTGGCTAGTATTCTTTCCATCATGATGCTAGTTGATATTAAGCTTTGGAGTATGGTTTCAGAAATAATGCTTGCATGTGGATCTTAGCTGGATAGCTTGTTCTTGCTATTGGAGTAGTAGCAGCATCGTTCTTGGATTCATCATTATAGTAGTGATATGTTGCCTTCGGAGTATTAGGTTATGATGATAGTATGCTTTGGATTATTTGTTGGATATTTCTATGATTTGGATTACAGGTTGATAGATGATATTGGAGTATCAGGTATCTCAGGTATATTTTTGGGGATAAATTTCGTCATTTAGTTGGTCAGGTGCCACCAAACCGGGCTTTTCCTGTGCAACCACATTTGCCTTTTATGGGAAGGCCCTAATGCGATGCTATTGCCGTGCCTCTCGCTGGTGCCTCCAACGAGGGAAGGTTATGGGCGCGTGCTACCCTGATCAGGTAGGCGGACATAAGCCTTATGTGCCCGTAGTTGGATAGGGCCCTTTTTGTCCCCGTTTGGGACCGTTTTTGTTTTGCCACAATGGTGGCCGTTGATGCCTTTGTGAAAGCTGAATAAAACTGTTGCTTATTGATGATTTGGTGCGGCATACAAGAGTATATAAGAGGGTACAAACCGACTTGGGGTAGGGGTACAAAACTGACTTGGACTAGAAGTTGTATACCATAATGACTACTCTAACATCCCCCCGCAGTATCAACGGGAGGCTCGACGACGTTGAGACTGAAATAGATATCTTGAAATGGCTTAGTAGGCAGTGCCTTGGTGAAAATGTCAGCAAACTGAGCCGTAGAGGGAACATGAAGCACCCGAACCTGACCAAGAGCAACCTTTTCACGAACAAAATGAATATCAATCTCAATATGCTTTGTGCGTTGGTGTTGAACTGGATTGCTGGTCATGTAGACTGTTGATATGTTGTCACAGTAGACAATAGTGGCCTGCTCAATAGGCCTGTGTAGCTCGGAGAGTAACTGGCGAATCCAGATTGTATCTGCAACGGCATGTGCCACAGTGCGATACTCAGCCTCGGCCGACGAACGTGAGACTGTAACCTGTCTTTTCAAAGACCAAGAAATCAAATTGTTACCAAGAAAAACACAAAAACCGGAAGTGGACCTTCGAGTGTCAGGACAACCAGCCCAGTCTGCATCAGAGTATGCGGTAAGCGAGTTTGGCGAAGAATTATTGAGGTGGAGACCATGATTGAGAGTTCCTTTTAAATACCGAAGAATGCGTTTAACATGATTATAGTGAGGAACCCGGGGATCATGCATATAGAGACATGCCTGTTGAACAGCAAAAGAGATTTCAGGACGAGTAATGGTGAGATATTGGAGAGCACCTGTTAGGCTACGATAGAGAGTAGGATCGGAAAAGGGTTCACCTGTAGCCGAAAGTTTAAAACTAGTATCGACAGGAGTGCGAGATGATTGACAGTCAAGCATACCAGCACGATTAAGAAGATCAAGAATATACTAGCGCTGGGAAAGAAAAAGGCTGGAGGAATCTCGAACAACAGCAATGCCTAAGAAATGATGAAGGAGTCCTAGGTCAGTCATAGAAAATTCAGATCTAAGAAGAGAGACAATATGATCTAAGAATTTTTGAGAGGAGGCGGTAAGAATAATATCATCTACATAGAGAAGTAAATAGGCAGTGTCAGAAGTTTGATGATACACAAAAAGAGAGGTGTCGGAGAGAGATGGAGTGAAGCCTATTGTTTGAATGAAGGAGGAGAAGCGTTGAAACCAAGCTCGTGGGGCCTGTTTAAGACCGTAGAGAGATTTCTGAAGAAGACATACATGAGTTGGAAAGGATGGATTTTCAAAACCCAGAGGTTGCTGGCAGTAGACAGTTTCGTGAAGGGAACCATGGAGGAAAGCATTTTTAACATCAAGTTGGTGAATGGGCCATGAAGAGGAGACAACAACACTAAGAACAGTGCGAATGGTGCTAGGTTTAACAACAGGAGAGAAGGTTTCTTCGTAATCAATTCCTTGTTGCTGAGAAAAGCCACGACAAACCCACCTGGCTTTATATCGTGAGAGGCTCCCATCGGAGTGGAACTTTTGGCGAAAAATCCATTTGCCAGAAACAATATTTGTATTGGGAGGACGAGGAACAAGTTGCCAGGTGTTGTTTTGAAGTAAAGCATTATATTCTTCTTGCATTGCAGCGGCCCAATTGGGATCAAGTAGAGAAGTTTTGTAATTCTTTGGAAGAGAAGTGAGAGATACAGAGGTATGAAGGTTTAGGCGGTCTTGGGGTTGATGAAATCCTGATTTGGCCCTAGTACGCATGCGATGATCATTAATCGGGGCTGCTGTAGGAATAGCACGAGGGGGTAAGGTGGGTACTGGTGAGTCCGGCGCAGCGGAAGAGCCGGACGAAGGAGTAGGGCTGGGTAGTAGAGTGGGAGCAGGGCTGGGTGGTGGAGTGGGAGTAGGGGCCGGGGGTGTTGGGGAGGGAGCAGGGGTCGGGGGTGTTGGGGACGTCTCGGGTGGGGTGAGTGTATGCTTGGGATTGGCTATGGTGGGTGTTAATGGTGGTGGTGATAAGTTGTGTTCGGCAGGTAGGGGAGTATATAGTTGGAAAGGACGGGGAGAGGGGGTGTTTGCGGACCTAGGGGTGTTGGATGGTGTAGTAGTGCGTTGTGAGAAAGGAAAAATGTTCTCAGCAAACGTGACATGACGAGAGACATGAACGTGTCCGGTGTGAAGGTCGAGACAGCGATAGCCTTTGTGCTCGTCAGAGAAGCCGAGAAAAGCACATGGGATAGAGCGTGGTGACAATTTATTTGCAGAAGTGGCATAGGCATTGGGAAAACAGAGACAACCGAAAAACGAACCGCGGAGTAGTCGGGGTGGGAAAGAAAGAGGGAATAATAGGGAGTAGTGTTGGGTTTAGTTTTGGAAGGTCGAATATTTATTGACGGTGCATAGATGATTGAATGAGGAGAGTGCGAACTATATCATTGACGGTGCGAAGAGAGCGTTCTGCTTTACCATTTTGAGGGGAGGTGTAGGGACATGAGAACCTAAGCAGGATGCCATGTTGTAAGAAGAAAGTACGATTTTTAATGTAATCAAACTCGCGACCATTGTCACATTGGATAAAGCGAATTGGGAGGAAGAAGTGAACAGACACATAGCGTTGAAAATTAAGGAAAAGAGAATGGACCTCGGATTTGTTGCGTAGAGGAAAAGTCCAGACAAAGTGGGTGAAATCATCTAGGATAACAAGGTAGTATTTAAAACCCGAAACACTTGCAATGGGAGAGGTCCATAAATCACAATGTATTAATTCAAAGGGATAAGTGCTACAAGAACTAGAGGAACTAAAGGGAAGACGCACATGTTTGCCTAATTGACAAGACTCGCAAAACACAGAATTATGAGAGTCCCTATTACATGGTATGGTAAATTCACTAAGCATAGAAGCTAAGACGGCGGGGTTGGGATGGCCCAAGCGACGATGCCAGAGATCGACGGAGGCCAGCATGGATGTTGGAGGGGTGGCGGCAGGAACGCCATTAAGAGAATAAAGATCACCGGAGCTATTGAAGCGAGCGATCTCGGCCTTGGTCAGGTAATCCTTCACAGATAAACCAAAAGGGTCAAATTCAGCCGAAACTAGATTGTCGCAAGTAAATTGGCGAACAGAGATCAAATTTTTAATGAGGGCAGGTGCAACTAGAACATCACGAAGTAAAAGAGGTTTGGTGGAAGAGGGAAGTTGAGCCTGACCAACACAATATATAGGAATAGATGATCCATCTCCAAGGATAATGGAAGGGAAAGGAGATTTAGTGCAAGAAGATAACCAATTACTAGATGCAGACATATGACTAGAGGCCCCTGAATCAAAGATCCAATCCGTACCTGAGTTTCCTTGTGCAGCAAAGTTATTCATGGCCTGGAGAAAGGCAGCTTGATCCCAGCTCGGCGTCGCAGGTGAGGGTGGCGTCGGAAGCAGTGCCGGCGGATACGATGGTGAAGGCAGTAGGGCCGGCTGGGGAGGGTAGTAGGCATTGGCCGGCTGTGGTGGGGGTGGCGTCGGGAGCACGGCCGGCTGAGGTGTGTAGTAGGCGCCGCCGTCGGTGCTGTAATGACCATAAGGAGCATACGTCGGGGCGGCGTGATAGGCATTGGCCGGCTGTCGGGGGTTGAGAACCCCGGGAGCACCAGTAGGCGGCCGAAGGCCGGGTTGCCAGGCACCTGAGTATGCCGGCGGAGCACCAAGGGTGGATGGAGCGGACCAGTGCATGGGCCATGCTTGAACAAGCCCCGTCCAAGGACCATGAGGAGGCCGCCATGCAACCGCAGATGGAGCACTGGTGGGTGGTGCAGGACTCGGTGCTGGTGATGTCGTAGGCGGAACCGAACGAGTCGACGGCGGCCTGTAGATAGGGTTTTTGCCGCGGTAGTTCGGAATAGGACGCCAGCCTGGGGGCGGTTGAACAGATGACGATGCGGACGGCCCGGCGGCAGGAGCAGGCCTGGAAGGCGGCGTTGGTGTAGACGGCAGAGGAGGATGAGCCGCAGCATGAAAGACCTTGGGGCGAGAGTCCTTGCGAGCTTGTGTTTCCGCCGCGAGTTGTAGCAAGGAACGAACTTCAGCGAAGGTAGGAGGGGGTCGTATCATCGGTATGAACGAGGCTTGCTTGTCAAAGTCTTCGCTGAGGCCGACGACGACGATATTGATTAGCTGTGAGTCGCTAACTGTATCGCCGAGTTCGCGGAGCTCATCACCAATGGTCTTAACGCGCTGGCAGAACAGGTTCACCGGGGCGTCTCCTTGCACCATATTGCGAAGCTCGGTGTGGAGAGCGTTTTTCCGAGCGTCGGTGTTGCTTTGGAAGAGCTGATGGAGGGAGTGCCAGATTTTGGCAGCGGTGGCGCCGTCGTGATCGAGCATGTTGAAGATTTCGGTGGTGATGCGGGTGTAGAACCACTGGACGATCGCGAGATCGTCTTTCAATCATTGCGGATCGTCGGGGCGGGGAAGACAGTTGGCGGCGACATGCGAGCGCAGGTTGCAGCGGCCGAGGTGGAGATCGAAGAGATGTCTCCAATGGTAGTAGTTGTGGGCGGCGAGATCAAGAACTATGGGGATGTAGGGGCTGACGTCGGAGATTGTGTCAGCAAGAGATATTGGTGCGGCGAGGATGGGTGCAGGGTAGTTTTGTGGAGCTATGGTGAGGGCCGAGAGAGAAGCGGCCGCGGCGTTGGCAGCCTTGGCGATGAGTGCGGCCCGGCGCTCGAAGTAGCCGGGCGGCGGCGGCGGCGGTGGCGTTGGCGGAGCCATACCCTAAACCCTGGGACCGGTATCTAATACCATGAAAGCTGAATAAAACTGTTGCTTATTGATGATTTGGTGCGGCATACAAGAGTATATAAGAGGGTACAAACCGACTTGGGGTAGGGGTACAAAACTGACTTGGACTAGAAGTCGTATACCATAATGACTACTCTAACACTTTGGTAGGCATGGGGCCACCCAGGACTGAACCCAAAAAGGGGTGTTGGTCGGAGTGGCCGGGAGAGTGTCATGGCAGTAGATCAGTTTTGTCGGAACGCCGTTGGTCCACCCGAATGGGAGTGCGAGGCCATGGGTTCTGTGGTGTGGGTACAGTGCGCTACCTCTGCAGAGTGTGTGTTTAATCTATCGATAGCTATGTCCTCGGTCATGGGCATAAGTTCATACTAGGTCACACCGTTCGATCAACACGCACATGGCGGAATGACTTATAGGTGATTTATATGTTGATGTTTTATGTGCAGTAACAGTTTGGCAGGATGCAGATGATGGTGTTGAGATGATCTCGAGGATGATCATTCAGTTTGTGATGAGGTCACGAGGTGATCATGTGGATGTATTGATCACGGGGTGATCGAGATGGTATATTACTTGGCCAGATAGGCAAGCGTGAGATGGTTCATTGAGATTAAGATGTTGGTTTATCAGTATTGTAGTAGTTTCATATCATGCTTAGTAGTTGCTTTTGTATCATAGTAGTTGTTGATAATTTAATCTGCTAATGCTATGTTGTTGTCTTGCCTTGATGCTTTTGGTTGTTGTGAGCTTACAAGTACATTCAATGTACTGGCCTAGCGTGTCATCCCAAATTGCAGGTGATTCCTTGTTTGATTGATTGCTTGTCGAGGTTTCCACGCGTGCGAGCTAGATCGTGTCCCAGCCAGAGTCCCTGAGGAGTGGGGTTCACCACCTTCGTCGTTTTTCCGCTGCTAGAAGTATTCCGGTTCTACGAGTTGCTCCGCTGCTAGTATAGAGCAAGTGTAGTATCGCAGGCGTAGTGTCGCCGTGCTGATGTCATTCTAGAAGACTTCTCCTCGATCTCTAGGCTGGAATATGGGGCGTTCCAGTTTCTCTGAGCCGGGGTGCCACATCTAATTTACATGTTTTGCACATACTCGAAGTACTAGTAAGGTACACGTGCATTGTACACATCAGATTTGGCAACCAAATTATGAATAAATACCACACTATAGCATGTAAGCTTTGAGTCATATATGCATGATGTAGATGTTCGTTTAATTCTTATAGTTCATCTCATTCAAAATCAATTAGTTTTTATAAAAAAGCTAGGGCCTCTTTGATTCGTAGGATTTCCAAAACGCGGGAATAGGAAAAGAATGGGATTAGAGTGGAATGTCGTCTTGAATCCTATAGGATTGTACGAGTGTTTGATTGTGAATAGAAAAAACATAGGATTCTTTCAGAGAGGTTTGAGTGGATGGAATGTTTCGTATGGAATCTAGTGCAAATGAATCCTATGAAAAAAATTCTATGGTTTACAATCTACGAATCAAACAACCAAGATAGGAAAATTCCTAAGGATTAGAATTCTCCAAAAATTCCTTTGAGAATCCTTTGAATCAAAGAAGCCCTTAATCTATTTTATGATTCATGGAATTGTGCGTTGTAAAGCATAAAGTAAAAACAAATAATGGCAATTCAACTAGAAAAAAAGTTTGGGCAGTTATGATACGGAAGATCTAGAACAAAGGAGAAGCACTTGTGTTTTGAGGTTTGTGCATTATGCTTAAGTTCAACCATGGAGTCTGCTAGATTGTACATGTAGCAAAATCCGGTGGGGGGCTAGAAGATGATGCGAGGGGCCAAGTGGAGGAAGACTATGAAGGAGTGCACAAGTGCGAGATCGATATTTAAAGAGAGGGGGCGAGAACGTGCGCTGTTGCGCGTAGTGGCGGAGCCATGAAAAATAAATGAGCTAGGGGGCCAAGCATTGCTAATACTTTACGAGGAGGGCCAATTCATCAACTTAAACCATTTTACCAGCAATTGTCCAAAGATCACATTCATATTAGCCTCAATATATAGTTATGTTAGGGGGGCAGGGCCTTTGCTGCCCCCTGTCTTCGCCACTGTGCGCGCGTCTGAGAGATGAAGCGGAAGGCATGGATGATGAGAGGGGGACGTTGGATATATAATTAGTGTGGGTGTATTAGCTATGTAATCCTATATAGAGAGGTATAGATTGATCGATGTGTACGTGGGAAAGAGGGTGAGACCTCACTAGATATATAGATTGATCGGTTTGTGTGGAAAACTGGGAAAGACCTAGCTATATATACACACACATAGAGGAACATCGATCGTTGCGCATGCACGTGAGTGTGTGTGTGAGTGTGTGTGTGTGTGTGTGTGTGTGTGTGTGTGTGTGCGCGTGTGCATGCATGGGAGACCGACCTGAAGAAAAAAGATTGCATGTGTGCGATGGATAATGCCGAGTGGTACTGTGTGTGCATGCATGCACGAGAGAAAGTTAGTGGTACAATTATAAAGAGAAGACGACTGTGTGGGTGTAAAAGACTAGGTGAGGTCATAATCAATGTAAAGTTGAATTCAAATATTTGAATAAGAGATCATGATGTTTGAAACCCATGCATGCATGAATATAACTGAGATATGGGCGGTGTGGTTTGGAAACGAGCATGTTGTATTGTATACACATTGAACATGGTCAGAATGATTTGAATTTGAGATACCGATGACAGACATCGCTTGGCCACATTGCATCCGTGCATGGACGCACTATTCTAATTGGAGATGATGGGTGGCTTTCGCATCACATATCTATATCTATACCCCTATATATTATATTTTGTATTTTTTATATAGTGTGCGGATAACTTTAACTTTGAAAGATGGTCGTTGGATGAAGCCAATTCGATGGTGCAGTGATGGAAAATTCGAGCACTACTGGCCGTTGGATATCATCTAGATTCCACCAGATTTTGCCACATGTACAATCTAGAAGACTCCATGGTTGAACTTAAGCATAATACACAAACCTCAAAGCACAAGCACTTCTTCTTTGTTCTAGAATCTTCCGTATCAGAATTGCCCAAATGTTTTTCTACATGATTTGCCATTATTTGTTTTTACTTTATGCTTTACAATGCACAATCCATGAATCTTAAATAGATTAGCTTTCTTATAAAAACTAGATGATTTTGAATGAAATGAATTATAAGAATTAAACGAACATCTAGATCATGCATATATGACTCAAAGCTTACATGCTATAATGTGGTATTTATTCATAATTTGGTTGCCAAATCTCATGCGTGCAATGCACGTGTGCCTTACTAGTCTAAATGGTGTTTGTGTGTGTATTGTGCGTGTTAAACACATTGTACGTAGTATCATACACGGTTTAGATTCCGAACATCTAGCTAGAGCATACATGTACTATGATTTGAATTCAACATAAAATGGATACATATATTTGAATTTGAGATCGTATGTACATGTAGTTCATATTTATATAGGAATTTACTTCTCCTATATTCATGTCATGTGTTGTGAAGATAATATTTAGATGGTTGTATAACTAACCCGAGTACAATCCCATTCAAACAGGGAAAATGTACTCAAATATAGTCCATATGCTAGACAACATACATTTTTTATTGTTAAGGGAAGTGCAAATTGTTTTGGTACTGTACACGTTATGTTTGTTGTCCCGATTTTTTTAGTTTTTTTGTTGTTGTATTTGAATGCATTTCTAGTAATATAGTAAAACAGGACATGGCTCTCTCTAGTGATGAGGTGCGAATTGTGTTTTTTGGTACACGTTAAGCTTGTTCTCCTGAAATTTCAAGCCGCGCCTTGTTATGCCGAAATTTCAAGCTAGCATCTCTGTCTATCGTGCTGCGAAACTTGTCGGATCACGGGTTCCGGCAAAACCCTCAAGGTTCAAACACTGGGGAGCGCGCGAAGTTCTCCCCCCTACCGATCCACGTCCTAGCTCCACTAAGATCTCAAGGGCTAACTCGACGAACTCGCAACACAAGGAACACAAGATTTATACTGGTTCGGGCCACCGTTGTGGTGTAATACCCTACTCCAGTGTGGTGAGTGTGGTGGATTGCCTCTTGGGCTATGGATGAACAGTACAAGGGGAAGAACAGCCTCCTGAGGTTGAGGTGTTCTTGTGCTCGGTGTGTGGCTAAGGATCGGCTAAAGATCAGATGCCTCCTACTGTGGTGGCTAGTCCTATTTATAGAGGCCCTGATCCTCTTCCCAGATATTGAGCGGGAAGGGAGCCAACAACAGCCAATTTGAAAGGGGACAGCTAGTACAACTTATCCTGACAAAAGCAGTCTTCACCTACAAAAGGCTCTCGTGGTGACGCCGCCTTGGGCTCCATGGTGACCTCCGTCTTGCCGTCCTGCTGGTCTTAGTCTCATTGCACTGATATGGAAACCTTTGCTTGACGCCTCGGTACTCCGCACCTGTGCTTGCTTCCTTAGCACCAAAGAGGAAACAAGGACACTGCACGCGCTGGCACCCGCCTGGCGCCCGCTTGATCTTGATCGTCATGGCTCACGTCATGGGAACCTCGCGAGGTTTGCCTTGCCTTGAACTCTCCGCCCCTCGCGAGCCAACCTGGTGAGGCCGCTCCCGAAGGGGTCTTGCGCCGTCCGCCTCGCGAGGCTTGGCCCCTCGCGAGGGTCTTGAATGCCTTATTGATGAAGATGGGCCGTACGGGCCCGCTCGCAGAGCCACGCCATGGGCCGCAGGCAGGCAAGTCTGGGGACCCCCGTTCCCAGAACGCCGACAGTAGCCCCCGGGCCCAAGGCGCGCTCAGGCTTGGCTTCGAGGCGAAGCCAAAGGTCAAGTGCAGAGCGCCGCAGGCCCCAATAGCCTGCGGCCTTGGTCGACGCGTGGCGGTTGATTGGACGTGGGCGTCTCCGCTTCCCCACGCTGCCTCGGCAACTGCCCAACTTGACAAGTCCCTGCGACATGCAAGGAAAAACCATCATTACCTGTGATCGTGGGGGCGCTGGTTGGCCTTCTCCTGCTATAAATGGGGAGGGAGGCAGAGCCCCCATCGCCCATATCTTCACCTTACGCTTGCTTCTTCCCCCTTGCTCCATTGCTCGCAGCGACACCAGTGGCGCCGTCGAGGAGGTTCTCTGCCGCGGAGAAGGGGAAGGCCCCTCGCGAGGGGCCCGGCTCCCCGGTGCCCAAGCGTGGACGTGGCCGTCCCCGCAATCACACCGCGACCACCGCCGAGGCCCACCGTTCCCGTGGTGGCGCCGCTGCGCGTGGCAGGGGTCGTTCCAGTTGTGACAGCCCCGTCGATGAAGGGAGGTGTGCCATGGTTGCACGGCCTCCCCGGCCACGCTTCCTCTCAGCGGAGGTGCTGCCGGAGTTCGTCGTCTGGTCGGAGAACCCGGCCGGCAACTGGCTTCAGCTCCCGCGCTTCTTCGCCGACGAGCTGCCAGCCTCCGGTCCAGGTGGGCTCTGGTTGCAGGCGGACGGTTGCTGTAGCAGGGCTTCTTGGGTTGCAGTCGAGGTCTCCGCCGCGGGCAACATAGCTCTGGCCCGTGGTTGGCAGACGTTCGCCCGTGCGCGCGGCCTGGGCAGGCGGTGCACCCTCCATTTCAAGTACGATGATGATGCGACCCTCTACGTGAAGGTGTTTGGGGAAGATGGTCGCCGCACTGGGTGCTGCGCCAAGGTGAACGATGGCGAGGAGGTGCTCGGCCTTGGCGACGGTCGGGACGAGGAGGAGGGCGAACCCGCCCTTGGTGCCGACCGCGTCTTGTCCAGCTACGGTAGCTCTTCCCCTGGCGACAGCTCCAGCAGTGGTGGCTACGACCAGCCGCCACACCGCCGCGCCCGCTTCGAAGGTGGCAGCGAGTCGTCTCGTCGTCGTGCCTCCTTGAAGCACGAGGAGGGGTCCGGCTGAGCTCAGGACGTCGCCAAGAGCCCGCCCCCGTGAACCACTGTGGGGGCAGGCGCCACTTTTATTTTGTTCTTCCTTTCCTTCCTATATCAAAAAAGAAACCAGTATGGGCCCGGGAGGGGCGTGTATCGAACCGTGATTCCTCAATCACTATGTTATGCTTATCGTTTCTGTGCTGTGCCGTTGTTTTGTGCAGAGACAACTTAGCTTGGCACGTTCGGGGTAGCCTCCTCTTCACGAGGCACTTGTTTCCTGGTGCCTGTCAAGGCCTTCCTTGACTCAGTGGGTGCTTAGGAACTGCAAAAAATTTGTTAGGAAGCTCGCTAGGAGGCTTATCATTCACCTGAGCCTTGACCCAGCGCTTCATATCACGGTACCCGAGGGGCACGGATTAGGAGAGATGCGCCAACTTGTGGGCTCGAACGAGGGTGCCTCGCGAAAAAGCACACGGAAGGCAGGGAAAAGGAAAAACACTCGCGAGGGCACCTGCCTAGCCCCCTCGCGAGGTATGCGAGAGAGAGAGAGAGAGAGAGAGAGAGAGAGAGAGAGAGAGAGAACAGGTTAAACTGGAGTCGGAAACAGCGGCAAAAGGCGACGGAACCAAATCAGCAAGGAACACCAGAAGCAAACTTCAATTGAAAGGAGGCGAACCAACTACGGAAAGCAAATGAAAAGCCGCGTCCGGCACCTAGTCTAGTCTTCAAGTCTTCTCACCAGCGCGGAGCTAAGTGCTGCCACTAGGACGTGGGAGGGAGCCCCCGAGGCCCGAGGGCGGCACTCCTGAGATTCCGGGGCGTGTACAGCCCCACTCATTATTATGTGAGAGTGTCACGGGCGGCGATCTTCAAAGGCACTGGGCCTTCTTCATAGGCACTGGGCCTTTCTTCATAGGCACTGGGCCTTTCTTCACAGGCACTGGGCCTTTCTTCACAGGCGCTGGGCCTTTCTTCATGGGTAGAACTTCCGGAGGTGCTGGATGTTCCAGGCGTTCTGGATGGGTACCCCGTCATGTGTCTCCAGGCGCGCGGCGCCAGACCTGGAGACATGGACGACCTTGAACGGGCCCTCCCACATGGGTGAGAGCTTATGCAGCCCTTCCCTGGAGAGGACCCGCCTCAGGATGAGGTCACCCGCCTCGAGCGTCCTGGAGCGGATGTTGCGGCAGTGGTATCACCGCAGCGCCTACTGATATCTTGCTGCCCACAGTGCGGCTTCGCGGCGGCATTCCTCCCCCAGCACGAGGTCCATCCCCCGCGTGGCGTCCTGTTGCGTTTCATCAAATGCCAGGACCAGCGCGGAGCGATGCTTGACCTCGTGAGGGAGGACCGCTTCTGCTCCGTAGACGAGGAAGAACGGGGTCTCGCCCATTGGCTTGGTGGTGGTGGTGCGGATGGACCACAGCACGGACTGGATCTCATCGTACCAGCCCCTGCCGCAGGCCTCGAGCTTCTTCTTGAAAGTCCTGGTCTTGAGGCCCCTCAGGACCTCCGCGTTGGCGCGTTCGGCCTGACCATTGCTCCTGGGGTGCGCCACCGAAGCGTAGCAGATCTGTGTTCCAAGGTTAGCACAGTATGTTTTGAAGAGATTACTAGTGAACTGTGAGCCGTTATCAGTGATGATGCGGTTGGGGACCCCGAAGCAGCTCACGAGACCCTTGATGAACTTGACCGCGGAGCCAGCTGGGATGGTGCGAACGGCTTCCACCTCCGCCCACTTGGTGAACTTGTCAATGCCGACGTAGAGGTAGCGGTAGCCCCCAGGCGCTCGAGGGAACGGGCCCAAGATATCCAGCCCCCAGACCGCGAACAGCCATGTGAGTGGGATGGTCTGGAGGCCCTGAGCCGGCTGATGGATCTGCTTGGCGTGGAACTGGCAGGCTTCACGGGACTTCACCAGCTCGTTTGCGTCGTTGAGCGCCGTGGGCCAGTAGAATCCGCTACGGAATGCCTTGCCGATGAGGGTTCGTGATGACGAGTGGTGCCCGCAGTCCCCACTACAAAACAATACACTTCTGTGATGATACGTGTTTGTCATAGTAGGTCACGTTTTCTGTCATGCATGTACATCCATGAAAATTTTATGACAGAATCAAGATAGTCATACATATGCTGTCGTAGAAGTGTTCCATGACATTACCAAAATTATCATCACGGAAGTGTCCACTTCCATGATGATAAATCACGCGTCACAGAAGTGCTTTCATCAAGGGTGACTGACATGTGGCATCCATCGTAACGGAACGCCGTTAAGCTATCGGGTCCAGTTTTGGATCCGATAACCCGTTAACAGCCCCGACCAATGGGGATTTTCCACGTGTAAAATCATCATTGGCTGGAGGAAACACGTGTTGGCTCACCGTTGGGACAGATGTCATCCACTCATTGGACCCAAAGCGCCTATGATACGTCAACACGTGGCACGGCCCAACAGAGGCCCATTCCTGTGAAAAGGCTAGCCCGTTTCACTTGGTCACAAGGTGGCGGGCCGGCCCACGGCAAGCCTGTTAACGGCCTGTTCGCATATAGCCCATTTACAGCCCGCTAACCCAGGGCCCGTTTACGACCTATCCGAATTAGGCCCAGTAGCGTCATCTGGGCCGTCCAATATAATTCCAGCCCGTTTTAACTTCTGGCCCATGTATGGCCCATGACATATTCCGGCCCATATGAGTCCCTTTGTAACTCTTGGCCCATTAATGGCCCGTGGTGAAACTGGCCCGTAATGAATAGTGTATCACTTTATACCCATTAGCGGCCCATTATTCCATTGGGTCGTTTCCAGCCCGTGTTACCTTTCGGCCTTGTGACGGCCCATTTATTCTTGGGCTCATTTCCAGCATTCGGTTACTTACGGCCCGTTACTGGCCTTTTCTGCTTGTGGGCCAAATTCAGCCCGTGGATACAGTCGGCCCGTTTGTGGCCCGTTAATCTGTTGGGCCATTTTCATAGCATCATCAAATACGGCCTATTAACGGCCCGTTATGGTCAGCCCATGAAACGTACGATTTCCACTCTAGCCCATTTACGGCCCCTTATACGGCCCGTACAAGGCCCATAAATGAGACGGCCCATAGAAGGCCCATGGATCCTACGGGACGTAGAAGGCCCATTGACCCGACGGCCCATAGAAGGCCCATTGATCCGATGGCCCATAGAAGGCCCATGGATCCGCTGGCCCATAGAAGGCCCATGGATCCGACAGCCGATAGAAGGCCCACGGATCGACAGCCCATAGAAGGCCCACGAATCCGACGGCCATAGAAGGCCATGGATCGTACAGTCTGTGGAGGGCCATGGTCACTACAACGTTTGGGCGAGTTGGCCCCCGTTTGAACGATATAGCATATTCAAAGAATTATCCTACTCTATACTATCACCTCTAAAAAACATACACTATACAATAAAGAGACTAAGGCATAGAAAAGTAGAATAATCCTACACTATACAATAAAGAAATTACAGCCGATTATACCCACTGGGCATTATGGTTCGGCACCAGTGATAATAAAGCATACGCAAACAACAAATTACATACACTGGGCAAATACAGGTCATACATCATGGACGCGCATCAACATAACTTACCATTTGAACTATAATCTCTTCAGAAAATAGGATTGGCCGGATTTAGATAGCACAAATTTCAATCTGCAAAATCTCCAATTCCTTCGTTGTTACCTCAGTGTCTTGTTTCATTTTTTTGACTCCTGCATCTAATACCTGCATGTCCAGTCTCAACTTGTTGATTGTACGTTCAGAATCATGTACACGTTGTCTTGCCACCTCTAGTTGATGCTCGAGAACATCACCACATCCCAATTCCAATCCATAATCATTCGATAACAGCCATGCCGCACTGCTCGCAGATCTTTGTGTTGATGTCACTTCATCCTGAAATGTTTCTGTAAGTACACATGACTAGGGCAAAAATATAGTTACAACAGTGAAGCGAGCAAGACAGACTATTTTGTACATGGCAAAACAGGACTAACAATAATGTTACACGTCATGAAGCATAAGCAGGTGATATTTTAAAATTTATAAAAAAGGTAGTCTGTGCAGCCTGCATACAGAAATCTCTCTTAGCTCACCAGAGGAGCATGATGTTGGGGCCCAATCCAAAACACAGACAAGTTACAAATTTAGATAGCACGTTGCGTAGAAGTAAGCAAGAAGTTGGCCATTCTGTAGCTCAATTAAAGTCTTAGGGAGCATAATGAATAGCATAGGATTTCATACAAACATACTACAGCAAGCAAAACTATGCAATCATTAGCCTAGTATAAACTAGATTGTGAGCCTCATTCAATAATAGTTGGTTAATAGACTTCAAAGCTTCAGGCACACTTCGGCAGAGTAATTAAATGGTAAGGCCTTTAATTATGTCAACTAATAGTTATACAAGTACCCAACATCAGGCATCATTCTTTGGGCATCTCATTAACTGAGGACAAATAAAGCAATTGAAAAGAGCAAATTAACTATGCCTGAAACAAACAAGGAATTGAACTGTTGAGTTGGATACAGTAACTTACCTTAACAGGTTGAAGAGGCTCAGCGCAGCTCCTACTTCTCTTGCAAGGCTCCTTCCTAACATCTTGTACTTGGAAATCCTCAATCTTATCTTCATTGCACCCCCTCTGCAAGGTGACACAAACTAGTTACTCGTCTCCTTGGAAGATAAATATGCATACTTTCCAGTCTGTGAACACAAAAGGATGAGATTATAACAAAACAACACCACATAATGAAACATGCCGCATCTCTTGCACTTGCACACAATGAAATGAGCATTTACTATGTCTACACTATGTAAAAACTAGGCATACCTTCGAACTGGATCTCCAGGTACTCTTGGAGAGCCTACTTTAGTGTACAGCCAAACCTTTATGTCACCTATGAGTTAGAAAATGCCCCACTACAGCAGCCCTTAGTGTTTAAATCGTTGACAAGCTCTGTTAGAGTGTTAGGTCAAGAACAACAAGTAATCAAAGCAAACAGTCCTAGTATGGTTGGCTGATGCAAACAAGCAATTGAACATATGTGTGAGCAAATCTTACATATCAAGAAAAGAAGCAAAGAAGGAGGCTTAAAGACCATCACTTGACTGACCAGATTTAAGGGGCATTTAAACATCATGTGCAACATATGAAGTAACATAAACATTGCATATTCCAGATTCTACAATGGAATGCACATGCATTAGGTTATGTCATGTATGATGATGCCTAAATGTACACTATAGCAGGCAGGAGTAATTCATCATTGCACACACAATTGAATTGCAGGTTAAGGGCCAGTTCTATTCCGCCTTTTCAGGGCTTATTGTTAGAATAAGCCATAAAAGATGTAAAGAAGTCATTTTTGAGTTATGGGCTTGGGCTTAACTAATTTCGCTTTGGAGGGGGGTGTTTCGAGTAGAACCTCACTAAAAATTGAATGGAAGGGGAATAGTGAAATGACTCTGTTGTCTGCCTATATTACACTCAAAATGCAACTGGTATCGCCCGCGTCACACCGCACCCTCAAGTAAAAACAAACACGCAAGCGTTCATTGCCCTGCCCACTTGCAACTCCTCTCCCCTTTCCCTCTACCTTGATCCCCTGCCTGCAGCACTAGGGTTCCTCCAGCAAGCCGTCGCCACTGGTCCCATCTGGTCTGGTCCTCGACGATGCTCTGTCTAGCTAGGCTACATGGCTGACGGGTAGGGGCAAATGTCCCTGGCTGCTCCTCCCTCTGGTGCCGCCCCTCATTCTCATGGTCTCCAGCAGCTGCTCCGCTGTGGTTCGTCCAACGCACTACTCCGGCAGGCGCTGCACAACTATGGCTGATGCCACACTGCGGCAGAAGGCACCTTATTCCCCCTCCCCACCTCCGAGGCCGTGGCCTTGAGGTGCTGTTGAAGGATGAGCTCATCCAACAAGGTGAGGATCTCCTCTGATTTTTTGCCAAATTTTCATTCTGATCCACTATATGATGAATTGCTATGAGCTGCTTCTGCTGCTGCTATATGATGCATTGCTATGAGCTGCTCCTGCTGCTGTTATATGATGAATTGCTATGAGCTGCTGCTGCTATATGATGAATTGCTATGAGTTGCTGCTGCTGCTATATGATGAATTGCTCTGAGCTATTGCTGCTGCTATATGATGAGTTGCTATAAGATGCTCCTGCTGCTGCTGTATGATGAATTGCTATGAGCTACTCCTGTTGATGCTATATGATGAATTGCTATGAGCTGCTCCTGCTGCTGCTATATGATGAATTGCTATGAGCTGCTCCTGCTGCTGCTATATGATGAATTGCTATGAGCTGCTCCTGCTGCTACTATATGATGAATTGCTATGAGCTGTTGCTGGTATATGATGAATTGCACACTGCTGCTGCTGCTGTATGATGAGTTGCTATGAGCTGCTGCTACTGCTATATGATGCTTTCAGGTGGTGCTGCTATATGATAATAACCAGCCACTTGGACCATCGAATTTCAATAAATAATTGTTCTTCATTTAAATGTGGGTCATGCGTTTTTTGTTTAAATTAGGCAATGGGATCTCTATGGAAAACATTGACCAAAGTAGATTGTGCCAAGTAGATGGTATCTTTGTATTTGCATTTTGAGCAAATAGTGATGGTCTGTTTTCCTATCATATTAATTACTGCACTGGGTTCAATTTGTGATGTTTGCAAGTCAAATTAATTTTCATATGGGCAGCAAAATGAAAAATATAATGCAATCTAGACTTTTCACTGATCATACCAAAGATAAGCTAAAAACGCAATGAAAAGAACTGGTTGGCTTATTACATGGAGCTTATATTCACAGGTGCTTATTTTCTTAGGATAACTCATAATAACTGTCCCTAAGAAACTTGGCCAATAGAACTGCCATACAAATAACATGTCACGATGATTGCAATGGAGGAGTGACGTACCATAGCACACTGTATAGGCTCACTGTTGGCTCTCCTTTTTTGCGATGTTCCATGAAATTGCCACATACATCTTGTACTTTTTCATTGTGTAACCCTATCTACAAGTTGACACAGCTAATTTCAGACATCTCTACATGATAATACATTGCATATCCCTTGCGCATATTTAAACCACCAATTAATGATTGTGTGCGTAGCATAAACTAGCCATGACTCTCTGTGCTGGACTAGCAGGCACTCTAAGGGAGCCTAATGTAGTGTACTGTAATTCCTACATGCCACCTATGATTTTGTGTAATGTACTGCCTCTGTTCCTAAATATATGTCTATGTAGAGATTCCAGTATGGACCACATACAGATGTATATAGATGCATTTTCGAGTGTAGATTCACTCATTTTGCTCCGTATGTAGCCTATAGTGGAATCTCTAGAAAGACTTATATTTAGGAACGGAGGTACGAGGTAGTATCATGTATGACATCTACATATCTAATTTAGCAGCCAGTAGTAGAAATCATTGTCTGCATAAAGGAGTACTAGTCGAAAATCCTAGCAAAGCACGCTGGCAGGCACAGAACAATACAAGAGAGAGAGACACACTTACAAGATCATAGCAATGCCTCGGTCCAGGATCTTGGTTGGCCAAGCTGTTAGATTCAGAAGAAACATCGTCCTTGTAGTTTTTGCCAGCTGCATAACAGGTAACAGCGACCTGTTAGTATATTTGAAGTACATCGGGCAGGTGATGCTAGACGGGTTTAAAGGTGACAAGTACCTAGGCCGTGGCGGGTGCTTGGCATCTTGCCAGACGGTGGGAATCAGGTTAGAAACGTCAAGGGTGATGACACTGCGCTGGTTGTCGGGGTCTGGTAAGGAGATCTAGAACCGTCGAGTAGGGTGTTTGTGGAGCGGCTCCGGTAGGGTGTACTACGGTGTGGGCGAAGCGGATCTGTGGCCGTGGACGAGGGCATAGGTGAAGCTGCTCCTGTGGTTGGGTTAAGGATGGTGTCGACGATGCGGATCTGCGGCCGTGGACGGGGCGTCAGAAGCTGCTCCGGTAGGTTGGATGAGGGTGCGAGGAAGCGGATCTGAGGTCGTGGACTTGTGAGTTGGCAAAGCGGCCCCGGTAGGGTTGAAAATGGTATAGGCGAAGCTACTCCGGTGGGGTTGACGATGGTGTCGGTGAAGCGGCTCCGGTAGGGTTGAGGAAGGTGTCGGTGAAGAGGATCAGAGGCCGTCGACGGGGGCGTCGGTGGGGCGGCTCCGGGGGTGTGGACGAAGCGTCTCCAGTGGGGAGTACGAATGAGCCACTGCAGATGCGCTGCGGTTGACGAGAGTACCGGTGAAGCAGATCCGGTGCCGTGGACAAGGCCGGCACGGAATGGGCTGTGGTACAGTGGTGGATGAGCAGTCTACTTGTTTCTAGGGGAGGTGGGAGGGGTAGATGCAGCCACAGAAGTAGATCCGGTGAGGTGGACGCCGCTAGCAGTGAATGGGCTCTGGTACGCCGGTGGATGAGCAGTCTAGGGTTTCGAGAGGGGAGGGGAGAAAGGCCGATGAAGTATGGACGGCGTGATGTGAGATGCTCTGGTGCTGTGGAGTTAGTCATTTTTGCGGGAGGGGGAGAGGAAATGGGGGTGCCGTGTAGTGGGGGGAACCGGAAGTTACCAAAGCAGCCCCGACCTATTATGTAGATGAGGGCGGTATTGTAACTGTTGGTCTCCGTGCACCAAGGACAAAAGGGGAATTTTGCATGCTAAAGACTAAGGTGGCGGAAATTTTAGAAGGAGGCGGGAGATTTTGCCGCCCGCAGGATCGTTCGTATCCAGTTTCAACTAATTTTGGACCGTGCTAGTGGGAAGGTCATGCGAGACTGTGTACATGGGGCACGCGTCAGTAGTTAATAACTGGTGTGTCCACCCCAGAAAAAAGACAATAACTCGAGATAATGCGCCGATAACTTGGACGTTCACACGGGCGCAGCCAATCATATGGGTGTAGTGGCGCGTTCACCAAAAAAGGGATCAAACGCTCAGCCTATGTATTTCTCGTGTAAATAGATAATTTAGTGCAATTGGTTATTACTTTAAACATAATGCATTGACGTGTTAGTGTAGAGGCACACAAAAATAAATGGATATTGTAGTCCGCTACTTAAAAGTGTTACCTCATATGATTACATAGCCTCCATTTCATAAATTGCATACCCGTTGAATTCATATATGAATATTACATATATTACTTCATAATAGAACCTTAAATCATCCAAGACTAATGATTTTGAATGCAAGAGTAACAATGGTGCATGTACATGATAGCTACATTGGTTGTTTGAAGAAACATCACTGTAACTTTGGCATGCACAACTGAAAAGGTTTATTTAAATAGAAAAAATGTGATATGTGAGTGTCCAATCTTTATAGCGTTGAATCGATATTGTACCTTTGGCCACGATACGAAGTAGATATTGATTTATGTTCAAGCGATGCACGTCCACAATCGCTAGATAGTGATACGTGAATGAATTGTGCAATCTCTCTCACACGCATACATTTCTCATTTCCCTGTGGGCATTGGAATCACACACGCGCACTTCGGGTATTTCTCTCCCTCCGTCAAGGATAGAATTCGTCTTTCTACCCCGTCCTACAAGTCTCTCACACAGAAACACACACGCTCTCTCTGTCGAACACGCCCACCCCTTTAATTCCACCCACCCACAGCCACTAATGTCTCAAAGTATAATAATGTCTCTCACACATATGCCTAAGTTTAACTCGAGTTCCGGAACCATATGAATACATACAATGGGATTCCAACGGAGCACCTTTTGTTTTGAGATTTCGCTCTCTCTCTCCCTCTCTCTCTCACACACACACGCGCGCGCGCGCACACACATTGTTTCTCGCTTCATTTTTCCGGCACTTGCATGCACACAATTTTGTTTATCTTCGTGATGCTTTAAGTATGCCTCGCACAAATGCTATCTACCTATCCCTTAATATAGCTAGATATGTGTCACACAAACTCCTCCCTACTAGCAAGATGCCCATGTGTTGCACTGAACATCAAGATGCATTTGTATGAGTAGTTTATCTTGTGGGAGAAAAGGATGAACGAGGGAATGCCTTATTTGCAAATGCGGAGAGGGGTGTGGGTATCTTTTTGCAAAATTGCCACAGTTTCCTTCCTGTCTGTCGGGTATAAATCGAATGTCCTATATTGCAGGATGGTAGGAACACCATCATCACCAACTCTGTTTTTATAAGAGTAGGGATATGTAAGTGTCACTGCCCCCCCCCCCGACACCCACACCCACACAACCACACACACACTTCCCAACACCGAAGGAGTAGGGTGACACCTCGATCTTGATACTAATCTATCGACTGGCTTCTCTCTCAAACACACACACGCACACACACTACCCGACACCAAAGGAGTAGGGCGGCACCTCGATCTTGATAGTAATCTATCTACTCCTCTTTCAAACACACACACACACATACACACACACTCGCTAGTTGTGCCTCTGTGCCTACCGCGCACTCTCGATACATCTTTGTCTCCCTCCCCCTCCCCCCCCCACCCCAACAATGACAGCAGAAGGGTGACAGCTCGATCTGATCGTAATCTGTCAATTGGTTTCTCTCTCGAACATTGTGTCTCTATGCCTCGCTCAGTAGCCCCCTCGATATGTAGACTTCTCACGCGCGCACAGCTGTAGTGACGATGACGCTGAACCCAGTGTGCCTCATTTTTACCGGCCTCATGTGATAGTTTTCACCCTGTTTTATGTTAATTAACAAGGCAACCTTTTCTTTGTTACTACTAGTGAATCCAAAATCATTCGGGGCAGACATAAAATATATCACTTCAACCCAATTATCGTAGTAACTATTTTAAAAGAAACTAGCTAGATGCTCTTGCATTGCACGGAACATCAAGATGCATTTGTATGAGTAGTTTATCTTGTGAGAGAAAAGGATGAACGAGGGAAGGCCGTATTTGCGAACGTGGAGAGGGGTGTGGGTATATTTTTGCAAAATTGCCATAGTTTTTTTCCTATCCGTTAGATATAAATCCGACGGCCTATATTGCAGGATGGCACGCACACCATCATCACCAACTCTGTTTTCTAATCCCTCCGTTCCTAAATATTTGTCTTTTTAGAGATTTCAACAAGTGACTACATATGGAGCAAAATGAGTGAATCTACACTCTAAAATATGTCTACATACACATCCGTATGTGGTAGTCCATTTGAAATCTGAAAAAGACAAATATTTAGGAATGGATGGAGTATAAGAGTAGACATGGAGATATATCTCCAGCATGGTCTACAACAAAAATGTGCTGGACTGGTTAGCGCCGGATGCTCGCAACGCGATGACATGAGTTCGAATTCTGTCTTTAACTTAAGATTTTTATATTATATATTACTTATTTAATATATACTTCTTTCACTACTGTACTGACAGTGGAACCCACAGAGTACTTAGAATACAAGATTAATGATGGACTTGTTTCTTTTTAACTTTCTGTACGAAGCTGTAGCCACCCTGCAAGTCACGTGTACACTGTACATGCAATTAAATTTTTATAGAGGGACAATCATACACGCAATTAACTCAAATGGATTGGATGTCACTCTACTATTTCCAGCATAAGAGCATCTCCAACGGCAGCTGGCAAATTTCCTCCCGCTTCCTTCCACGGAGGACGACATCAAACGCCAGCGGCATATATTTTCACAACTCTAACCAACCAGATGAAATTCGTGCAAACACGGACTGATTTCATATAAGCATGAAGGATTTCGTATAAAAAAGTCGGATCTTCATATAAACATGATGAATTTCATTACATTTACATGAACTAAGCGGTGCCAATCCGGCTCTCTTGGTATAATTAATACTCCCTCCGTCCAGAAATACTTGTCCTAGAAATGGATGTATCTAGACTTATTTTAGTTATAGATACATACAATTTATCCGTTCTTAGAACAAAAATTTCCTGCCAGCTGGAGAGGGAGTACATAATCTAAATGGCCGCCCGCGGATCCCTTTGTCTTCCTCATGTCCGGCAGACACTTTGCGGGGTCGACGAAGGTCCTCGGAAGAGACGAAGAAGCAAAGAAACCACCTGAATGCACAGTCGTCGCCTCGGTGGTGGCCTTCATGGGACCCAAGTGGCGGTGGACTCCCGTGTTCTACTTCTCCTTGATGATGGCGGCGGGCACGGAGAAGCTGGCCACCAACTTGTCGCTGTCCATGCACCCGGCTTCTGTCTCTGCCTGCATAGCGCTGCCGCAAGCACGGGAGGCGCGCCCACAGACACGGGAGGCGCGGTACGACGCGGCGGCGACGACGCCCATACCGGTGTGCTCGCCGCCGTGCCGGCATGGAGCAACTCGCCACTCCTCATCGAGCTGAACTGGAGCGGCGAGTTGTTGAAACATGCGCCTGCTTGGGGCAGCAACTGGCTCCGTCGGGCCAAGCAAGGTTGGTGAAGCACCGAGCAGCCTCACCCGTATCCGGAGGGCTCGGCGGGCCACCCAGCCGGGTAATATGCCGGAGAACGGCTCCTCGGAAGCCATCGGAAGAGTGGAGAAAATGGTGAAGGAGGAGATGGGGGAGCGGCGGAGGGGTGCGATTCTTGCCCGCTGTCTGTCTGGCCTCGTGTAAATAGAGGGCGGACGGCAGGAGCTTCGCCGGCGTCTGTCCTCGTTTAAACTGAGGGCGGACGGGAGGAGCTCGGCCGGTGTTGCGTTTAATTCCGGCCCGCTCATGAACGGACGTGTGGCCGGAGTAGGTTTCTCGGTTTGCATGCGGGTTTAACGGAGGGGTTTGATGGAGGCGAGGAGGCGTGTTCAGCCGGGCGTGCAGCGGGCGGCGCAGTACTATTTGATTTGACAGCGGGCGGCGCAGTTCCCGATACAGCTTTAATGCAGATGAGCGAGGGAGTAGCGGTTCCTGAAATGTTGAATGGCCAATGCATCCTCCTTCAATTAATGCATGAGGGAAGTAATGGGAGGAGGACCGGGAAAAGAATCTGCATGATGTGAATGCAACACAGTTTGCCCTCATATAAAGGCACCCCTCCATTCCAATGCATCTACCACATCGTACGCACCTAAGCATTTGCCTAAGCACCTACACTAAGCGCAAAAGAGCTCACTCCAGACCCATGGCGGCGATGCGCGTGAGCGGCCAGCGGCTGTGCCAGATGGTCCACGACGTCGGCCCGCGGCATGGCGCCGAGGATCGTCTCTAGACGGTGTTGGAGACCGGCTGGTGCATGGCCGCCGTCGACACCAACTACGACTCTCAGTTGGACCAGATGATCGTTGCCACCACCAACAAGTTCACCGTCCTCAAGAAGCTCGCGGACGACATCGCCGTACTCCTCCAGCCCGCGCGCCCGGGCTCCTCATTGCCTGCCACCCTAATCGGCCTCCATGGCCGGAACCTCTTTCAAGCACTGGTGGCCCTGCGACTGCCCGCCAACGCCACGAAGAATGTCCACCTAGAGGCCGCGCTCGCCACGAGGCGCCTCGCCCTGCAAGAATTCGTCGACCTACACATCCACGTGTATGGGCAAATTGGTGATGGTGGTGGTGTGTCTGCCATCCGTCGTTTCTGACCATTAGATCTGCATCTAACGGCTGTGAGGTAAGTTGTGGCATTTTTGCAACAATAGCCCACTTCTCTGCTCCAATTTGCAGAAAACCCCTTATTATCTTGAAAGCAACCACATCCCTCCCTCACCTCATCAAAACAGCCTGAGAAATATATTTTGACTGAAAAGTACTCCCTCCGTTCCTAAATATTTGTCTTTCTAGAGATTTCAATAAGTGACTACATACGGAGCAAAATGAGTGAATCTACACTTCAAAATATGTCTATATAATCCGTATGTGATAGTCCATTTGAAATCTTTAAAAAGTCAAATATTTAGGAACGGAGGGAGTAATATATTAGGAGTATATCAAAACAAGAGTGATTTATTTCAAGTTTGTGAACAAGTACCACTATTCTACTACTTTGGATCCGTCACAACGCACGGGCACATTGCTAGTAAAAGGAAAAGGCATGCCGTGTTCACGTCGCACTCCCCCCACACACGCTCGGGAATCGGGAGTACTCCACGGCCCGTCCGGCATGACACATAGCTTAGGGAAGGCGTGTTGCCTAGCATTTTCACTTTCATGTGGGACCGCCGTTGAGCAAACCGACTATTGGCAAACCACACCCTGCCCGCCGCCGGGTTGGAAAATAGAAACGAGGGGAAGATCTAGCTGTAGCACGGAAGCCAAGAAATTTGGTGTCAGATGGGGCTCGTTGATAGAGTAGGAGCATTCCGTACTACTCTACTCCTACTAGTACCAAGTTTGTACTATACAACTAATACTACCACTATACAACTAGTAGGTACGTGCACGGCACAACATCGTAGGAACAAAAAACGGGAAGATCTTGTTTTAGGTGATTTATCTTTTTTTTCTATCAACGTAGTATGAATAATATGATGTGGGGGCACCCATGAAGCTTATGTGGCTTGGTTGCATGGCTATGAAAGGTTAGAGAAAAATAAATAGATAATGTGTTTAGAGTGCACTCCACTAAACAGACATACTTTGGATCCATTGCAACGGGACGGCACATCTATATCTATACCCCCTATATAGTGTGTGAATAACTTTGAAAGTTGGTCGTTGGATGAAGCCAATCCGACGGTACAAAGATGGCAAATCCGAGCACTACTGGCCGTTGGATATCATCTACAATCCACGAGATTCTGCCACATGTAGAATCTAGAAGACTCCATGGTTGAACTTCATTCATGACTAACTTGGCCACAACTAAGCTTAGGCAAAGCGTGCCTGAAACAAAAATGTGGTGAACAAAATGGCCACCACAAGTGTGGCAGGATTTGGCAAGAAGTTGAGTCTATGACATGTGGACCATGTAGCTAGAAAAGTGTGGCAAGCCACAAGTGTAGCAATGAACCAGACACATGCCTGGTGTGTTTGGTAGGGTGTATGAAGGGTGCATGATCCCAAGAGTTCCCTTCTCGACCCATTTTTGGGTGTTTGGTAGAGTGTATGGAGGGTGCATGAGTCCACACTAGATTAGCACAAATACACTAGAAGCATGCATGAAGAGAGCATACATGAAGAGGGGTGTTGAGTTGAGCATGCATGAAGAGGGAACAACTATGCTGAGACGAGAACGCAACCAAACACACTTGTGGCATGCCTAAGCTTAGGCGTGGCAACCTTAGGCTGCAAACCAAACCATAACTTTGAAAGTTGGTCGTTGGATGAAGCCAATCTGACGGTACAAAGATGGCAAATCCGAGCACTACTGGCCGTTGGATATCATCTACATTCCACCAGATTTTGCCACATGTAGAATCTAGAAGACTCCACATCTAGAAGCATAATGCACAAACCACCAGAATCTCATGCGTGCAATGCACGTGTACCTTACTATTAGTTGGTAGTAGTAAGATACAAATTCTGGGTTTGGCACGAGCTCGTACTGCGGGAACACCACAAGGCCAGCCGCAGGAGTTACATTTCCCTCTCGGGGCCCACGGGACCGAACTTCAGTGGCTTAGTGCCCGGCCTATGAGTCAATGACATGCGGACCTTAAATGCGGCTGGCCCACATGTCATTCTCATGGTGGTGGTGTGGTTCGCGACTCACTCGTTCGAGATGAACCGGCCGGTGGTGGCGTGGCCGTGGCAAGGGTGCCACAGCTGGGCGTCGGGGCGTTACGAGGCGTAGATGGCCACACCAGCGGGTACTACCTGTAGTACAGAAGTACTCCAGCTGATGATTGATGCCCGGGATGAAATGTGTCACAGCCGCTGGATGAAAATTCGATGGTGCAGGGCGTGTGGTGTCATGGGTTCGTGCGGCGTCGTGGGAATCGCGTGTGGCCGTGGTAATGCTCGCCGCATTTAAGGTGGCCCACATGTCATGCACACAAAGGCAGAGGGGCGGTGCGGCCGAGAGGGGTGAGGCGCACGTCGGGGGACGTGGTGTCGTGGGTTGGAGCGGCGTCGTGGGAATCGCGAGTGGCAGTGGATGAAACGTGATGGTCGCCGTAGTTGAACTTCCATGGACAAGCTGTCATGTCTACGGACACATGCATTGCATACCGATCACTAGAAGGAGTAGTAGAGAAAGCTAGGCGGATAAATAGTTCCTTATAGTCAAGCGGAACCACGCTACTACTTGTTCCAAAGACATGCACACCATCGAAATACTCCATCTATATCAATATACATAGAGAGGGAATATTTTTTTTACAAGAGAGGAAATAGTTCATCCATCCATAATGCCCTGCTGCTGGTGCAGCATCTTCTTCTTCTTCTTCTTCTTGTTCTCATTTTCTATGGGAGACGGCTTCGCAACAAGCTCTCTGGACCTTGCAGCTATCTCGGAACTCACACGGGCATCGAGGGCAGCATATTTTATCCGCTTGTACGTCAAGGGATAATTCTCCCATCTAGACAACCTTAATGCCAGCGTCTCGTCACCCTTCTGGAGATTTGTTCCTAGCACAAAATTTGCTACGTCGAATAGGGATGGTGTCGGTTTATCACAATCTTCTACACGAATTTTTATTCTGGTTTGTAGGTCAGCGATGCTTTTCAAATCAAGGTTGTACGGCTCCAACTTCTGTTTGTCCCCTGTGATGGCTACCCCACAGAAGTATATGTCCTCCCGAGACAAGAAATCATGAAGCTCACCTGGTATGGAGGGCGCGTGTATGATGTGGTACACCAAAACATCATCTTCGAGGCACAGCTGAAGGACAGCGGCGCGTTGGATCTTCCCAGTGGCACGCTCTGTGTACTCTGCGTCGAGACCGATGACATTCATCTCCACCTTTTGGAGGGAGTTGGATACATTGTTGATCCACTTCCGAACAACCCTTGGGTGGTCGGTGACTGTGGCAACTATGCTCAACGAGCCTTTGACGAGGACATGTTGGACGCTAAAAACCTGCATCTCGATCTCTTTCGCCATTTGGAACCGCTGGACCGGAGGGCTATGGTTTGGAGAATTAGGATTAGATGGCTAGTCTAACTGAAGAAGATGATTATTTATAGGGGCTTCGGAATTACTCCAGGAGGATGTGAAGAGGTTAAAACAATGTGAATGCAGTGTGGTTTGGATGCAAATGAAGATCAAGAAGTAGTGAAAAAGCTGAGGAAAATCGGTTCCCGATGGAGAAGTAAATGGGAGAAGTTATGCGCATGCATGAGGAGAGGTACGGTGGTTTGACTGCTGCATGCAATGGATTGTACATGCTCTTCGGTTGCCTTCTCTCTCTCCCACGCGCACAGAGTGGCCCACTTGCATGCTGCAGTTTATTGGCTGGAGTCTGGCTGCAGCTGCTCATGCGTACGCTAATTAATGCTGTGAATGCGGGGCATGGAGGGAAATGGGCGCATGCAAAAGGGTATATACGCAGACTAATTAGAGAAATACTGAAAAAAGTTATGCGCAGACAAAAGAGGACTGGAGGGAGTACTACTCATGTTCCTACTACGGTTAAGGAATATGCGGTTATCCTGAAAAAAGAAAAGTCCTTCGCGCTTCCGCTTGCACGAGAATTTGGTTCTGCTCGCAATATGGATGATAGCTGGAGGATGAAGTGAACCCAGAGGCATGCTAGCATGGGAGTGTACTCATGTTCCTACTACTCCTACTAGTAGTAGTACAACTGTGGTACACTTGATGGTCAAAATACTATTATTCATCCGTTCCTCACAATGAAGTGACAAGACCCTGCGCCCGAGGTGACACCAGTCCAGGCGGCGTGTCCGGGTTACCAAAGTTAGCCTCACCTTGTGCACTGTGTAGTCACTGTCACCGCTGCTGTATAGCATGCCTCGCCTCGTCTCCCTCTCCCCTAGCACCACTCCATCTCCATCTCCGTCTCGCCGGAGATCCTGAGGTCACTCTTCATTATCTCACTATGCCCCCGCATACCCTCGCCTCGCTCGCCTCCCCCAGTACCACTATTCCCTCGCTAGCCACTCCAGCACCGACAGCCTTCTCCCCCGTAAATCAAGCCCCCCAAAAACCCACCTTCCAAACTCCACCATGGCGGAAAGCGAACTGCGCAGGATCCATATGAGCCGCGATTGGAGCAATCTCCCCAGTGACGTCCTCGACCTCTGTTGTTCATGTATGGATATGTTGAGCGCCCTGCAACTGGCTCAATGCTCGAGGGGCATGCACACGGCCATCATCGAAGCGAGGCCAAAGCTTTTCAAGACACCCTGCTTGCTGCTATCTAGTCTTGCGAGATTGGCTCACCATGATACGGAGGCGTACATGATGCCCCGCGAGTTCAATCCGATCTCCATTAGCCGAAACTTCTTTGCAGGTATGTAGTGGGTCGCCGTACATCATTTCCCTCGACTTCGATCCAATCACCATCGCCCGAAACTTCTTGGAAGGTATGTACTGGGTCGGCATGAACTCCCACTGGATGGCTGCCTTCAGAGAAGACGGTAAAAAGTTGGTGCTCGTGAACTTCCAGACCTCCCATGAGATTATCCTTCCTCCGTTGGATTATATAGAGTTTTACCATCGCGGTCCTAGTCATCTAGATTACCACGTCAGTTGGACAAACCTTGTTTTGGAGAAGATTGTAATCTGCCAAGTGCCCACACGACATGTGAATTACGCAGACTTCAAGCTAATTGCCTTGTTCGACCGCGGACTCGCCTATCTTTACGCCGGTGCCTTCTTTAGCTGGTGACAACTCAGCTCGCAGTGGATCATCGTCAAAGCTGATACACACTTCTGTGATGCTATTGAACACAATGGCATCATCTACGCGATCGACAAAGCAGATGGCACCACGTATTGCTGGGATGGCGCGTGTAAGTTGTTTCCGTCTCATGTTAATGATGACGCCATGACACTGTTTGAACTTTTTGTGATGATCGGCATATCCCTGTTTGAGCAGAATTTGAGTAGAACTATGGCAATGTATTAGAGACACAGTAAATTGGCTATATTTGGAATTAGTTAATTCATGCGATTGTGATCATGTCATTACAGCCAATTTGTACCCCTGAAGAATCAAACGGTTAGAAATATATGGATATTCTCCTTATTTTACAGTAATCTATATGCTACTACTAAATATGAGTGTGTATCAATGGCCATGTTAGTTTCCTCATTTTCATGATGTAGAAACATGCACCACACTATTGGTTTCATCTAACCATACATTATGGAAGTAAATGTGCATATCGAGAACTCTATATTTGGAAGTAGTGAAATCCTGTAATGCTTACCATGTGTACATACCTATACTCGCCCTTCAGCAATCAATGGCTAGAATAATATCCTCACAAAAAACTTGCCCACAGAACACGAGTATATAACAATGCATGGTCTATTAGTTACCTTGAAGAATTTGTTTGTGAGGACAGAACATGATTCCATAACATGCATGACATGGTAGTTTCCTGTGAAGGATCGATTGCGAGATAACATGAGTATAACCATGCATGGCACTTCTATATTTTTGAACCCAGTATACATTTCCCTGTATTTTCCTCCCCAGTTCCAACAGGGACATATCAATGTTGTTTCTTGCATTATCCTACTCATACTCTGAACAATGCTGATCTTACATTAACAATGCCTGTCCTTTTTGATATAATGCAGTGTCCCTACAGTTACTGCCCTTTGTAATCACACCACCTTTGCCAAAAACAGGGAAGCACAACTGCTTCCTCGCTCGATCAGACGACAGCAAAAGACTAATGATCATTCGGACACATGAGCTTGAAAAGTTATATTGCAAAAACCCCACTGTATACAAGCACCGTGAAATACGTGAGTATCCGGACAGTGGTTGTTACGTCTATGAGCAGGATACCAGCTTGTTGGGGCCTTCAGGATTTTTTAGTTGGAGGCGGGTAAACAGCCTTGGTTCACACTCTCTGTTTCACGGAATAAATTATCCGATTAACCAGGAGATCACCATTGGCAAGGACCTTGATGGTAGAGAGGCTCTGTTTGCTATGGAAAACTGTGTCTACACGGCGAGCCCTAGGAGTTCGGGAGCAAACTCCCCTGATTGTCAAAGATATAGCCTACAGCCAAAAGAAGGTGAGAATGACAAAGGCATTCGGATTAACTTTGATCCTTGGATGTCTCAATTACGACAGGCAGTGATGTGGTTCAAGCCTTCAGGTTGATAGGTAATTGGGCTGTTGCGTCGAAAGGGTGGATTACTGGTGTCTCCGGATCATTCGTCGCTGAAGCGGGGCTGCAAATTATGATGGTGTTGGATCATCTCTTCGAATGACTTTGTTGTCTTTGCTGCTTGTTCTGGATGGGTAGTTCTTTCTTTTGTTATGCATATTCCTTGTCATTTGGTCATCCTCGTCTATGTCACTCTTACTATGTAATAGTTGGCTCTGTTTAGAATGTCATTCTCGTCTGGATCACGAGAGTCTGAGCGCTGTAGATGGGTGCGTTTTGGTGGTGTAGCAAGACTTCTTATGAACTATCATGGCTTGCTATTTATGTCAGCAGTAGTCACTAGTCAGTGTTTGAATGTTGTATATATCGTTGTTTCGAACTGTTTATTGTCTCGAACTACTGATGGGCGAAATGAGGGCATCACCATTCTCCAGTGTTCAGAGTGTATCTCCTTTTTTCAAGTTATATAATTTGAGCTCAGTGTCTTTTCGATGATGTACACTTGTTTGGGCCAGTGAGGTGTCGTTGAATATGAGCCGAGTAGTAATGCAATGCCAAACAGGTCAATTATGACTCTCAGGCCGGGCTCTCAAAAGATCCTCAAAAAAGGCTGGGCTCTCCAAAAAAGAAAGAATAAGGACTCTTAGGCCGACATGTGGGCGCCACCGGTGTTTCCGTGCACTTGCGCGCCGAGAGCATATTGGCGCGTGTTCGAAATTCAAGCTACCTTTTCATCCCCAATCTCCCGCCCCTCCCCACCTCTAGAATCTCGATTCCTACTCCAGTTCCCCCAAATCCCCCTCCTGTACTCCCTGTACTCAAGCTCACTATCATGTCGCCGGTCAACGCGGATCTCCGAGCCGGAGATCCTGAGGTCCGTCCTGCCTTCGGTCGCTGCGTGTTGTCGCTCAACAATGGCATGGCGGCGCTTGACGACCAGTTGTCGGCAAAGTGCTGATGGTAACCACCAATGGCGACCGGCCTCCCGTCTCGCCGGACGACCTTGTCAAAGCTCTTGGCATTGCGCACGGCATCCAAATAAGTGACTTGCTCGTCGAAGTCTATCCACCACCGGCTGATTTCTTTGTCAGGTTTCGGACAACTTTCCACTGCAGTCGTGTGTTCGAATCTTCCCGGCGTTTGTTCTGCAATGGCGTGCTGGTGAGCTTTGATCGGTGGCACCCAGGATGGGGCTCGGTGCCCTCTGAACTTGAGTTTTTAACAAATCTTACCTTCCACGGCATGCCTCGACGTGCTTGTTACAGCGAGTCCATGAATGAGCTTATCAACGACCTTGGAGGTGAGCTCGTAAGTATATTTGTTCCTCCAGACAGCTGGGCTCTAACGGTTATGGCATGGATGAAGAAGCCGTCCACCATATCGAAGGTGATTGGTGTTGAGATACCGGTGCAGGAACCGGGGTTGTACTATTCGTCGCCACCAAGGCCGCCGCGGACCATGTTAGGGATGTACCTGTATCGAGTGTCCGTGCATGTCGAAGAAGTGGTCAATCCATCAATCTAAGTCCTGCCGCCGCCGCTGGTTCCAGGGTCCGTCGATGACGTCCATTACAGGAGTCAACGTCAGACTTTCCCCGTGTTGCTCAGAACGATGGATGGCACAGGGCCTACTCCATCGTGCGGCGGAGGCCACTGCTTCTTTGGGAGAAGAGGCAGGGCTAGCTGCCTGGATGTGCTCTAATTTGAGGTAACAACTGAATCTTGTCAGATACTAGTTAAATCCGAGCTATGGGTGTGAAGCACTGATGTGCCAGTACATTTGATTGTGACCTGTTCTAATTTTGTACCTGAACTTTTTTTAGAAATGGTTGTACGTCAACTTAATGTGCTAGCAGAACTTATTGTGTTGTCTGTCTGTTTTCTTTGCACAGCATTCAAGATATTTCCCTGTCATTGATAAAGACAATGAACCGTTATGTACGAGTTTGTTGGTTTCAACATAGCCCTACCCGTAGCGATCCACTGCTTCCATCCTGATTGTGCCGCCTGCGTGAAATTTTTGTATGCAAGTTCAGTGTGCTATGATGTTCTATATGATTGTGTCAACTATATAAGTTTTTACTGAGCATCGGCAATGCATATGGCTGAAAGATGTATTTACGAGCATCGGCCGATGGGTCTCTCTCTCTCTCTCACGCACACACACGCACACACGCACAAGTGGGACCCGTTGAATTATTTCTTTGCTCATGACAGCTTTTAATTAGGTTCCACTGTAATCTAACTTTTTTCTTAAGTTCTTAATTGAGCTCAATGACTTCAAAAAGTTGTACAGAAGCCTTGTTTGGGCCTTTCCGGCGTCGCTGAATGTGGGCTGAGTAGCCATGTTAGGTTGTACTGTACTACACAGGCCTTCTTTTCAACATTAGCAATGCAACTAGGCCGACAGTTGTACAAAATATCCGGGTCAACTTGTTATTCTCCGCCCCGCTGGGCTGCAAACTTTCCTAGGAGGTATGCATTAGGCTTAACAAGAAAATGGACTTTAAGAAATAATAAATGGGATGTAATTATAATAATTGGGCAGTAACTATAAAAAAATGCACCAAACGCGTAATTAGTTTAAAAAATATATTATTTTCAGAATTTGAAATTTTTAATTTCATTACTTGTTACGCGAGCAATATTTCGTTGGATTTTAACGTAATACAACTTTATTTTGAAATTATATTTAATCTGACTAGAAATTTCGGATAAAAATATTTCGGATCCCATAAAAATGTTGGAATTTTTTTAATTCTGTTTTGAGCGGTTGGTTGAAATTATTAATCGTTGTCCTAGCTAGAAAATGGGTTGTACTTTTAACAAACTGTAAATGGGCTGTAGTAAATTCTATTATAATTAAAAAATGGGTTGTACATTCTTACAAATCGCAAATGGGCTATATGTTCTCTGCCACACACTTGTGGGCCTTCTAAGTTGACGCGCCCCCTAAAAAAACTAAGTTGACGTGTATGCAAGGCTTTGTCAACAACACACAGTTCTGGCAGCTGTGGCCGTTGGATGTCCATCCAACGGATGTCGTGCTTCTTCTTCAATCTCGGGTATTCTTGCTTCAGCCGCCCAAAAAATGATTCCTCCCCCTGACATCTGGGGCGCACCATTTCGGAGGCTGACCTGTGGGCCTACTAAGTTGACGCCTACCAAGGGCTTTGTCAACTTAGTCAATATAAAAGATTCTAGCTGTAGTGACCGTACAATGTCCATCCAACAGCCGTAGTTCTTCTTCAACCTCTGGTCTTCTTGCTCCAGCCACCCAAAGCAGCGCCAGTCGTGTCGTGTGCTCCTGCCTCCCGTGGCCGGCTGTGATGCCGCGGAGGCCTCACCGCCCCCTACTACTCCCACCGCTGGCTAGGCCATCCCTCTACTCACCCACACCCCCTGTTATTCCGCGGCGACGGCAGCCTCACACCGCAGCCGAACCAGTGAACCCTCGTACATGTAACGCCCACGATGCGGCTATATCTCCCACGTGTCGAGGCACGACTTAGAGGCATAACCGCATAGTGGTTTTGTCGCAAGAAGGGTCATCTTCACACAATCCCATGTAATGAACAAGAATGGGATAAAGAGTTGGCTTACAATCGCCACTTCACACAATACATAAATATCATCATACACCATCCAAAATACAATCATATAGACCGACTACGGTCAAAATCCAGATGAAAATAAGACAACCCCAAATGCTAGATCCCCGATCGTCCCAACTGGGCTCCACTACTGATCATCAGGAAAAGACACATAGTAACGACCACGTTCCTCGTCGAACTAACACTTGAGATCGACGCCATCATCTGCACTGGCATCGTCGGCACCTGCAACTAGTTTTGGAAGTATCTGTGAGTCACGGGGACTCAGCAATCTCACACCCGCGAGATCAAGACTATTTAATCTTGTAGGACAAAGAGGTGCAAAGAGGTGGAGCTGCAGCGGCAAAAGCATATATGGTGGCTAACTTGCGCAAATGAGAGCGAGAAGAGAAGCAAAGGAACGGGCGTCATCTAGCAATGACCAAGAAGAGGTCCTGAACACCTACTTACGTCAAACATAACAAAGACCGTGTTCACTTCCCGGACTCCGTCGAGAAGAGACCATCACGGCTACACACGCACTTGGTGTATTTTAATTGAGTCAAGTGGCAAGTTATCTACAACCGGACATTAACAAATTCCCATCTGCCTCATAACCGCAGGCACGGCTTTCGAAAGATAATACCCTGCAGGGGTGTCCCAACTTAGCCCATCATAAGCTCTCACGGTCAACGAAGGATAAACCTTCTCCCGGAAAGACCCGATCGGTCTCGGAATCCCGGTTTACAAGACATCTCGACAATGGTAAAACAAGACCAGCAAAGCCGCCCGAATGTGCCGACAAATCCCGATAGGAGCTGCACATATCTCGTTCTCAGGGCACACCGGATGAACACTACGTACAGCTAAAACCAATCCTCGAGTTTCCCCAAGGTGGCGCTGTAAGTGGCTCTAGTTTGGACCAGCACTCAGAGGAACACTGGCCCGGGGGTTTAAAATAAAGATGACCCTCGGGCTCTAGAAAACCCGGGGGAAAAAGGTATAGGTCGCAACTGGTAAAACCAAGGTTGGGCCTTGCTGGAGGAGTTTTATTCAAGGCGAACTATCAAGGGGGTCCCATAAATCACCCGACCGAGTAAGGAACGCAAACTCAAGGAACATAATCCCGGTATAACAGTAACTAGGGCGGCAAGAGTGGAACAAAACACCAGGCATAAGGCCGAGCCTTCCACCCTTTACCAAAATATATAGATCCATTAATTAAATAAGAGATATTGTGATATCCCAACATATCCATGTTCCGACATGGAATAAACTTCAACTTCACCTGCAACTAGCAACGCTATAAGAGGGGCGGAGCAAAAGCGGTAACATAGCCAAACAACGTTTTGCTAGGAAAGGATGGTTAGGGCTGACAAGGCTAAAATAGGAGACATGATATAGCAAGTTATAGGTAGCGAGCATGGCAATAGAGCGAACAACTAGCATAGCAAAGATAGAAGTGATTTCGAGGGGTGGTCATCCTGCCTGCAAGATTCTCAGAGTTGTCGAAAGCTTGATCCTCGTAAGCGTACTCGACAGGTTCCTCGTTCACGAACTCGTCTCCCGGCTCTACCCAAGACAAGAACACAAACAAACGGAACCACAATCAACAACGAGAAATGCACAAGCAACATGATGCAAAACATGTATGATATGCAAGATATGATATGCGATGCATATGCGTGCTCCGGAAGGAAAAAGATGAACATGGCAGTAACTTGTCAAACCAAGCATGCCACTGGAAAGATGAGGTGATTTCGGTCGAAATCGATATAAAGATCACCGGAATCGGATGCACGGTTTGCAAATGGCAAGCAAAACAAGAATGACACGAATCTGCGATATACAGCAAGATAGCACTTAAAATACAACAAGTAACAATGTTACAGCACCCCAACATAGCAACAAAGCACATGGTAGTAATCTACAGAGGTGCTTGACAAAAGATGAACACTGAGCTACGGCTAGTTCACAACATATCAAGCTCAAACAAGCATGGCAAAAGTGCAAAAGATTACAGGTTCACAGACTTGGTGAAAAACTGGACATGACAGAACAGCATCAGGTAGCAATGTTCAGAGCACGAAATCAACATGCTACAAGAACTTAACATAGCAAAACAAGGCATGGCAGTGTTCTACTAAATGCACATGACAAAAGTCCCTTACTGACCATAAGCCAAGCCGCTCGGGCTGGACCCGGTGGCATGTATCTTCCCTGCATCTACCTAAGCCAGTTTGCCTTCCATGCCTAATCTACCTATGACTATTACCTGCTTGATCATCACCCATCGTGGGAGCCGCGCGCCGGCCATCTTTCTTCAGGATCCTTCGCGTGAGTAGGTTAAGCACGGCGTCTGTGCTCGGGCCTGTCCCTGTAGCGTCGATAAATCCAACGGCTGAGCTCTGTCTGGCGGGCCGGCCCCATTCACGTCACCTCCTGGGGTCGTTGGTGCTTGGCCCTCTCACGTGATAACCTCAAGAGATTCGTTCGACGCAGGTTGTCTGACCACCTCGCAGGACCAGCACAGCGAACAAGAACCAAGACCAGGCGCAACCCGCCTTGAGGTAGGGCCTCGTGAGTCCCGCGCTGGCTCACGAGTGCCCAGATACACCTCGTCTAGCCCTACCGTGCAAGCCACGTGTCAGGGCGGGGCTGTACACGCCCCGGGGGCTCTCCGCAGTAGGGAGCCCCCCTCCCACGTACCAGTGGAAGCACCATGCTCCGCGCTGGCCGTCGACACTGCCGAGGAGTGGCTATGCCCGTGCACAAGCGGAAGCACTATGCTCCGCGCTGGTGATAAACAACTGAGGGCGGCCTCACGGCCGTACCAACCTCAGGGAGCCCCAGAGCTCAGTGTCCGGCCTCACCGCAACGCCTCCCCTCGGGAGAGTCGCACGAGGGGGCTGGGCATGGGGGCTGCACTCGGGTCACGCCCAAGCGTATGCCGCCCAACCACTGGACCTGGTCGTCGCGCGCCCCTCCTCGGTGAGGGCCAAGGTATGGAGATTGTTTGCACGTCAAGGGGGACTCCTAAGCATCGCGACTCAGGAGCCTAACTGGTCATGTAGCCCCTCACTCCTTGGTCCGTCCTGGTCTCCAGTCGGTCCAACGGCGGTTGAGGTATGCACGGGGCCGGGCCCTGCCGATGTAGAACATTAACCTATCCTCGCGTATCCTTCCTATAAGCTGTTTGCGCATCAAGGGGGACTCCTGAGCATCGCGATTCAGGAGCCTGACTGGTCACGTAGCCCCTCACTCCTTGGTCCGTCCTGGTCTCCGGTCAGCCCAACGGCAGTCGAGGTATGCGCGGGGCCGGGCTCTGCCGACGCAGAACATAAAGCAAATAGGAAGAAAATCGCAAAATCTCAAAGAAAATATTACAAGACATATTGTTCTCACAATATCAAACGCGAGTTTAACGCCTCCACGAGGCATGGTGCATGTTGCAGGAATAAAACAAAAAAGCAGCCGCATGTCACCCCTGGACACCGCCATCGCCCACAAGAGGTGCTCCTTCCTTGGTGGCATCGCCTTCACCTGCACCGCCAGCTGGAGCCGCGGGATCGGTGGCACTACCGGTCGAAGGCGCAGGGGTGAAGCCACGGAACTTCTTCAGCAGGGCCTCCACTTGACCTTTCACGGCTGCGGCGGCAGCTGTGCAGTGTTCATCAGCCACGGGCTCCAGCAGCTCGTCAAGACGAGCGCTGGGGTCACGAAGGTGCAGATGGCTGAAGACACGCGTCAGTGCAGCTGATGAAAGGACGAGAGCCTCTGCCTCTGCCATGGGACCGATGCCCTCCACAACTTCCTCGAGCGCCTTCACCAAGAAGGGAAGCAGCTGAGCAGGGCCATCCTTGTCGATGGTCAGCGGCTTCTCCAAGCCCTTCTTGTACAGTGACTTCAGCGCCACACGGGACCTCTCCTCAAGGAGCGAGAAAGCCACACGGTCTTCAGCCAGGACCTTCGCCTTGGCGTCAAGATTGACCTTCTCCGCCTCCACCTTCTGCTCCAGCTCCTCCAGCCGGCCGCATTCAGCGGCCTGCGTCTTCGCCAGCTTCCCCAGCTCGGCGTGGCGGTTCTTGATGGCGTCCTCCCGAGCCCTCATCTCCTCCTCCTTCGCCCGGCGGCCACAAGCTTCTTCTGCGTGCTCATCACGCAGGCCCTTCAGCTCTTTCTCCAACGCTCGGCAGCGGTGGTAGGTGGCCTTGGCGTCCTTCAGCGCCGCCTCGCGATTGGATGCAGCCTGCGTGGCGGCTCGCTTCTCCTTCTCGGAGGCCGTTGCGGCCTGGTTCAGCGTCGCTCGGACCGCCGCGTTAGACTGAAGCCAGCCGGATGCCAGCTCCAGGTGCCCGTCCACCAGGCGCGGATCCGCGCCCCGGAGATCTTCCTGCAGCTGGGTCATCTCTGAGAGGGCACGCTCCAAGACAGCAGAGGAGGCAGAAGAACCTGAGAAGAATGGCGTGGCAGGAGAAGGAGGCAATGCCGTCACCAGGGCCTGGGAGACCAAGGGGTCCTGAGCCTTTGGGACCTCGGCGGCTGAGCCGGACATCGGCACTTCCGGAGCCAGCGGGGCCTTGGGGGCTGACTCCTCATGACCATGCTCCCCCTGGTATCGCGAGGGCGACCGGGCCGGGGAGGTGCGAGTGCTGTCGCCTCCCTTCTCCGCGGTGGGGGGCGCAGCCGCCGCATCCTCCTTCCTCTTCTTCGCCTAAGGCAGCGGCCTGGTCAACCAAGGACGAATGTTAGGAGGCAGCAGTATAAGCAAGAACAAGATGGAGCTCGAGCACTTACTGATCCACCGCGGCATAGTCCACCTTCCGCTTGGGGAGATTGAAGCCCGAGAGCCTCAAGGCCTGAGCCATGGGTGCACAGGCTCCGGGAGCAGAAAGCGGCGCAGGAGAGAGACCGGAAGCAGCTTCAGACATCACCAAGGTGGGGGCAGCATCTCGGGAGACCAGAGATGATCTGCCCCTCGTCGGGACAATGGGCAGCTCCCCCTCCTCCTGGTGGGCGTTGGCCTCGTCATCGTCCGGCAGGGTGCGGAGGATGTCGGCCTTGCTCAAGGGGGAGGTTTCCCCCATCTCCTCGGGGGTCACCTCCGAGTCCTCCTCCTCTTCTTCCTTCCCACGGGACTCGTCAGAAGACAGCTCCACCAGCTTCGGCGCCACAGGGGCTCCGGAGGGCGCAGGCGGCACCAGCCCGCGCCCGATGAAGATAGGCCTGGCGGCCATGATCTGCTCCCAGTCCTTGCGGCGGAACAGTGGAACGAAGGCACTCGGCGAGTACTCTTGGTTGTCCCCGACCAAGAGGCGCAAAACTGCACACAGCTCATTGTCAGGCAAGGCCTCCGGGCTCAGGCGAATCTTGTCCTCTTCATCCCTGAGCCTCCACAAGGGACGCGCACGCGCCTGAAGAGGAGCGACGCATAGCATCAGGAATTCCCTCAGGAGCATGGCCCCTGTCACCTTCGCTGCCTTCGCGTTGCCTGGCTTCAGGTCGGCCTGCATCTGCTCCAACACCGACGACGCCCGCTCATCAGTGAGCTTCGCGCAAGACCACCCCTTGTCGGACTGGGGCATCTCCGTCGGCAGCGCCAAGCGCGGGTGGACACACTTGGCGCCCATCATGACCCATTTGGCCCTGAGGTTGTCGGCCTTCTTCCCGGTGTTCAAGATCGAGTTAGCCTTGCCGGCCGCAATGAAATTGGCGCACCCAGAGATATGGCTCTCGCTGACACAGAGGAAGAAGAAGTGGCACAGCAGAGCCACGGACGGCATCACGCCCAGATACGCCTCGCAGTAGTAGGCAAAGATGGACAGGAGAAGGATGGAGCTGGGATGAAGATGCAGCGCCTGCAGCCAGTAGTGGCCGAGGACCTCATAGAAGAAGTCAGAGAAGGGGGGAACCAACCCTGCGGTGATACTGCTCATGAAGAAGGGGAAGAAGGTGCTTCCCTCGGGCTCCGGCACGTCGGAGGCGATCCGGAGCTCCGTCTTCCCCCTCTTGTTGCTCTCCCCCGCCGTCAGCAAGCACGTGGCAGCGAGGTTCTTCTCTGAGACATTGGGCGCGTCGAGCGCTGGTTCGTACCAAGCCGGCGACGAGGAGGGCTTGACCTTGCGCGGTGCCATTGGTCGCAGATGCGGGGAAAGGTTGGAGCAGATCTGGAGGTTCCGGCAGCGAGGAGCGAGAAAGGGGATCTGGAGCAAGGCAAAAGGGAGCAGTGAAGGCAAGCACTGTCTGTGCCAGCCCTTGTCAAGTCGGGCAGTTGCCGAGGCAGCGTGGGGAAGCGGAGACGCCCACGTCCAATCAACCGCCATGCGTCGACCAAGGCCGTAGGCTATTGGGGCCCATGGCGCTCTTCACTTGACCTTTGGCTTCGCCTCGAAGCCAAGCCCGAGTGCGCCTTGGGCCCGGGGGCTACTGTCGGCGTTCTGGGAACGGGGGTCCCCAGACTTGCCTGCCTGCGGCCCATGGCGTGGCTCTACGAGCGGGCCTGTACGGCCCATCTTCATCAACAAGGCGTTCAAGACCCTCGCGAGGGGGACGACACAAGACCTCCTTGGGAGCAGCCTCACCAGGCTGGCTCGTGAGGGACGGAGAGATCAAGGCAGGGCAAACCTCGTGAGGTTCTCGTGACATGAGCCATGATGATCAAGATTAGGCGGGCGCCAGTGCGCATAGTGTCCTTGTTTCCCCTTTGGTTCTAAGGAAGTGAGCGCAGGCGCAGAGTACCGAGGCGTCAAGGAAAGGTTTCCATATCGGTGCAACGAGACCAAGACCAGCAGGATGGCAAGATGGAGGTCACCATGGAGCCCGAGGCGGCGTCACCACCAGAGCCTTTTGCATGCGAAGACCGCTTTTGTCAGGATAAGCTGTACTAGCTGTCCCCTTTCAAATTGGCCGTTGTTGGCTCCCTTCCCGCTCAATATTTGGGGAGAGGACCAGGGCCTCTATAAATAGGACTAGCCACCACAGTAGGAGGCAACGAAGCCTCAGGCAACTAAGCCTCAGGCATCTGATCTTTAGCTGATCCTTAGCCGCACACCAAGCACAAGAACACCCCAACCTCAGGAGGTTGTTCTTCCCCTTGTACTGTTCATCATCAGCCCAAGAGGCAATCCACCACCACACTGGAGTAGGGTATTACACCACAACGGTGGCCCGGACCAGTATAAGCCTTGTGTCCCTTATGTTGTGAGTTCGTTGAGTTCGTCCGTGAGATCTAGCAAGCTAGGACGTGGATCGGTAGGGGGGAACTTCACGCGCACCCTAGAGTTTGAACCTTAAGGGTTTTGCCAGAACTCGTGATCCGACAGTGGCGCCACCATCACTGGAGGGCTGGTCAGGTACCTCTTGAGGTCTTGAAAAGCTCGGGCGGCCTCCGGGGTCCATTCGAACGGGCCCTTCTTCTTCATCAGCTTGAAGAAGGGCAGGGCGCGCTCGCCCAGCTTGGAGATGAAGCGCCCCAACGCAGTTACCCGACCAGCCAGCTTTTGCATTTCCTTGAGGGTCTGCGGTGGGCTCATGTCTTCAATGGCCTTGATCTTCTCTGGGTTCGCCTCGATCCCTCTGTGGGATACGAGGAAACCCAGTAGCTTGCCGGAAGGGACACCAAACACGCACTTCTCCGGGTTAAGCCGCAAGTTCACCTGGCGTAGGCTCGCGAAAGTCTCCTCCAGATCTTGGACCAAGGTTCTCGCCTCCTGAGACTTCACTACAATGTCGTCGACGTAGGCCTCCGCGTTTCTCCCGAGCTGCCTCCCTAAGGCGATGTGCATCAACCGCTGAAAGGTCGCGCCCGCGTTGCGCAGTTCGAAAGGCATGCAAGTGTAGCAGTACACCCCACACGGGGTTAGGAAGGCTGTCTTCTCTACATCTTCTACCGCCATCTTGATCTGGTGGTACCCTGAGAACGCATCCAGGAAGCACAGCAGGTCGCACTCGGCGGTGGAGTCGATGATCTGGTCGATTCGTGGAAGCGGGAACAGATCTTGGGGGCAGGCCTTGTTGAGGTTGGTGAAGTCGACGCACATTCGCTCCTTCCCGCCTTTCTTTGGCACAACGACAGGGTTTGCCAGTCACTCGGGGTACCGGACCTCGCGAATGGCACCCGCCGCCTCCAGCTTGCGGGTTTCTTGGACAATGAAGGCCTGCTTCTCCGTGGACTATCGTCTCGCCCGCTGCTTCACAGGGCGTACATTGGGGCATGCCCTTAAGTGGTGCTGAATCACCTCTCTCGGGACCCCCACTAGCTGCTTGGGTTCCCATGCAAATATCTCCTTGTTTGCGTGCAAGAACTTCACCAACGCTTCCTCTTGGTCTGGGTCGAGGTCAGCACCTATGGTAAAGGTGGCTCCTGAGGACCCGTCCTCATCGACCCGCACCTACTTGGTTTCTGCCTTGTCTTGGGTGAACAATTGCTTCTTCTTGGTTGGTGTGGCTCCCTCGGCCTCGGAGGTGCCCACGCCGGCGGGCTGTGCCGCCGCGGCGGTCTTGAGGGCAGGCTTGAGTGCCGTCAGGGCCTCCTTGGCATCCCCCTTGATGGTGAGGACGCCTTTGCTCCCAGGCATCTTCATGAGGTTCTAGGCCGGACGGGTCGCGGCCATGAACTGGGCCAGAGCTGGGTACCCGAGGATGACGTTGTACGGGAGACCGATGCAGGCGATGTCGAAGTCGACCAGCTCGGTGCGGTAGCTGTCGCGCGTGCCGAAGGTGACAGGGAGGCGGATCTGCCCCAGGGGGTGGGCGGTGCCGCCGCCAACTCCTGAGAAAGGCTTGCTGAGGCAGAGCCGCTCGAGCGGTATGTGAATAAGGCTGAAGGCCTCCACGGAGAGCACGTTGAAGCCGGCGCCGCCGTCGATGAGGGTCTTGGTGACGGCCACGATGCAAATGGTGGGCGTGCAAAGCATCGGGAGCATACCCAAGCCGGCGGTGGTGACGGGATGGTCTTCTGAGTCGAAGGTGAGGTCGGCTTCGGGCACAGCCCAGCCCGGCGGAGCCCCCGAGCGCTTGGAAGCGACACCGATCTAGCGAAGGAATGGCTTGATGTGGCGATCTGAAGGCGGTGCTTGAGAGCCGCCTAGCAGGGCCGCGACCGCATGGTGCACCGGTGCCGCGTAGCGCGCAGTGAAGAGGCCGTGCAGCTCCTCCCAAGACGCCACCGTGGATCCGGGGAGGTTGAGCAGCCAGGCGCCCGGCGCGCCGGTGAGGGCCATGGGAAGCCAGTTGGCCATGACCTTGTCGTCACCCCCGGCCTCGAGGACGGCCTCCTCGTATGCCAGCAGGAAAGCTGACGGGTCTTCCGCGCCGTCATAGCGCGGTGGCATCTTCGGCTTGAACTTGGGCAGCGACTGCACCTGCCGTAAGGCGGGGGCCAAAGCTCGGAGCCTCCTGGCCCCATCGGTGGCGTCAACCGTCGGAGCCGGGAGCGGGATGCCTGCCATGAGGGTGGAGCATGGTGGTGGCGGAGCGCAGAGCGACGGAAGGAAAGTTACGGCACACCCCTACCTGGCGCGCCAAATGTCGGATCACGGGTTCTGGCAAAACCCTCAAGGTTCGAACACTGGGGTGCGCGCGAAGATCTCCCCCCTACCGATCCACGTCCTAGCTCCACTAAGATCTCAAGGGCTAACTCGACGAACTCGCAACACAAGGAACACAAGATTTATACTGGTTTGGGCCATCGTTGTGCTGTAATACCCTACTCCAGTGTGGTGGTGGTGGATTGCCTCTTGGGCTATGGATGAACAGTACAAGGGGAAGAACAACCTCCTGAGGTTGAGGTGTTCTTGTGCTCGGTGTGTGGCTAAGGATCGGCTAAAGATCAGATGCCTCCTACTGTGGTGGCTAGTCCTATTTATAGAGGCCCTGGTACTCTTCCCAGATATTGAGCGGGAAGGGAGCCAACAACAGCGAATTTGAAAGGGGACAGCTAGTACAACTTATCCTGACAAAAGCAGTCTTCTCCTACAAAAGGCTCTGGTGGTGACGCCGCCTTGGGCTCCATGGTGACCTCCGTCTTGCCGTCCTGTTGGTCTTGGTCTCATTGCACTGATATGGAAACCTTTGCTTGACGCCTCGGTACTCCGCGCCTGCGCTTGCTTCCTTAGCACCAAAGAGGAAACAAGGACACTGCGCGCGCTGGTGCCCGCCTGATCTTGATCGTCATGGCTCACGTCATGGGAACCTCGCGAGGTTTGCCTTGCCTTGAACTCTCCGCCCCTCGCGAGCGAACCTGGTGAGGCCGCTCCCGAAGGGGTCTTGCGCCGTCCGCCTCGTGAGGCTTGGCCCCTCGCGAGGGTCTTGAATGCCTTGTTGATGAAGATGGGCCGTAATGCCCGCTCGCAGAGGCACGCCGTGGGCCGCGGGCAGGCAAGTCTGGGGACCCCCGTTCCCAGAACACCGAAAAAACTCCCGCCTCTTCAACCCATGCCTTGTTACCCCGAAATATTTCAGATATATCTTTGTCTTGTTATGCTCTGAAAACTCCCTCCATCTCAACCCACGCCTTACTATCCCAAAATTACAACGCGTACGAAAACTCCCACCTCCTGTGAAATCCTGACATGTGAAATGCCCGTGATACCCCTGAACCGAAAGAACCGCCTAGCTCAAATCGGGGGGTTACTTTCGTAACTTACCCCACATTTCAGACAAGCGCGTCCCTAAGCCATGGTTCCCCACTCCCATCCCATCAGCCACCCATTCGTACACTGAGGCCGCGAAAACCCGTGAAGCCCCACACCCTCCTCCGTCCGGCACCCAGACGGAGCCTCTTCCTCGACGACGTCGTACACAGCAACACCTCGACGTCCCTCATCCACCGTACCGGATGAGGATCCGTCGTCGATCTCGTCGTCCCGCCGGTGCAGCCACCCCGTCCTCCACCTCCAAGGGGCTGCCCTGATGTTCCCCTCGTCTTTCGCGCCACCTCCATTCCCACACCACCGTCTTCACCTGCACCACCGAAAGAGCAGCATCATCACCGTTTCCTCGGATGAAGCTGAGGCCTAGTCGGCTCCACCAAAGAGGTTGTACAGTAATCGCCACATTTTCTTCTTGATTTGATCTCACGGTGCTGCCGGCGCTCGGTCCCGAGCCGACATGGCATGGCTCCATCCACAGCGGCGTCGCCGGCCCACTTCCTCCACGGCAGCGACGTCCACATCAGTAGGAGCTGCTGCTGCTTTAGCTCTCGCTCGCGCTGCTGCTCTGCTCTTGCTCTTGGTGCCCTACCTGGTCTGCTCTTTGAAAGGATCTAGATGACGACTAGAGGGGGGTGAATAGGCGTTTTAAAACTGTTACGGATTTGGCTTTATCCTAATGCGGAATTAAACTAAACGGATACCTTTCAAGCACAAATCCTAAATATGCTAGGCTCAACTAAGTGCACCAACAACCTATGCTAAACAAGATAGGCACTTAAGGAAACTAGCAAGCACAAATTATATCACAAGATATGGAAATGTATGAACAACTAAGCAATTCAACTAGCACAAGATATATCAATATGAGCAAGTATGAATTGCGGTAAGTAAAGGGTGTGGGTAAGAGATAACCACAAGTGAGTCGGAGACGCGGATTTATCCCGAAGTTCACACTCGTGAGAGTGCTAATCTCCGTTAGAGCGGTGCCGAAGCCAAAGCTCCGGGGCGTCACCAAGTGACTCACCGTATTCTCCTTTTCGAGTCACCCCCAACGGATGAGCCTCGATTCACTCGGGGTTGGTCTTGAAGGCGACCACCACACCTTTACAAACTTCTCCTGAGCACACCACAAACAAGGAAGCTTCCGGAGGAACTTGACCACCTAGGCCACTTCAACACCCTTCCCCGGAGCACACCACAAGAGGAAGCTTCCGGGGGAACCTTGGCCACATAGGCCTCTTTCACAATCTTCTCAATGTATCACCAAACCGTCTAGGAGGCGGAGGCCTCCAAGAGTAATAAACTCACGGGCTCACACTCGAACAAATCGATGCAGGGAGCTCAAACCAATGCAACAAATGCAATGCAAGGTCAAGCAACAAATGCTCAACTCACTCTCTCAATCTCATAAGATGCACTCTTGAAAGTAGGAGATTGAAGAGAGGGGATGCTTTGGATATGATCAACAAATGGCTCACTAATCCATCCACAAATCCCCCTTCACATAGAGGGGAGATAGGGGTTTGGGAGAGGTGGAGAGAGGCTCAAAATGGTGTTTAGAATGTGTGTGAACCAACCCCCAACCGGTGGGAGGAAAGGGCCCTTAAATAGCCAAACTCCGAAACTAGCCGTTGGGGCTCCAACGGGCATTTCCTGGGCACCCCGTGCGCACGGGGGTTGAGACCCCGTGTGCACGGGGTCCCGTGTGCACGGTACGAGCCCGTGTGCACGGAGTACCCAGAATTCTGGACACCCCGTGCGCACGGGGGTCAAAGACCCCGTGCACACGGGTCCCCAGGACAGCCAGCAGCAGCCCACTAAAACATCGATAACTTGGGCATACGGACTCCGAATTCGATGATCTTGGGCTCGTTTTGAAGCTATGGAAAAGCCCAAGGTCCTCACATAGAGAACCACCCAAGATCAACAAGAAAGAATGATGCAAGTAATGCAAAGGTTTGAGCTCTCTACATGCGACGTGATCAAGCTACTTGCCCGAGAGTCCCTCTTGATAGTACGGCTATCAAACCTATAATCCGGTCTCCCACCAAGCACTATGAGACCGGCAAAACTAGGAAAACCTAGCTAAGGTATACCTTTGCCTTGCACATTCAACTTGAGCTTGATGATGACTTTAATGCTTGCCTCAAGTTGGAATCCCTTTCTTGTCCACGACCACTTGGTGAAGATACTCGAATTGCTTCCTCATGATGCAATGAGGGAAGCCTTATCTCAAGCCCATCTTCACATGCACATTATCATGATGTGGACCGCAAGCTTCAAAGCATATAACCTCCGGCTTCTCATCTTGCACCTGGACTCCCCGAACTCGATGACCATCACCACTTGATGTCATCTCATCTTGCACTTGGACTCCTCGAATCCGATGACCATCACCACTTGATGTCATCCACACATAGGCTACACGAGATCTTTCCTTTTGATGCAAGCCTATGAGAAACACCTAACCCACATAGACATAACAAACATATAGCATGGGTTAGGTAACAAAGCACAATTCACAATTACTTACCATACCACTAGATCACTTGATCTCACGTGGTACATTGTTTGTGCTTTGTGAGTTGACCACTTAGATATACTCTTCGAGCTTCATCTTGGTCAACCAACATCTTTACTTCAAGCTCCATCTTGGTTTCTTGAAAGCCACAATGAACTCTTCATTTCACTTCATTGCTTCAAGACAATATCACCAAAGACTCTTTCATGACCATATCAAGTTCCACTATGAATATCATCTTGGTCACCACTTGCCCTTCTAAAAACTCCATCCCAAACTCTTGAGAGGCATAATGAATTCGTCACTCTAGTTGCTTGCTTCAAGACTTGATCAACATGATCTTGTCTTGAGAGGCATAATGAATTCTTCACTCTAGTTGCTTGCTTCAAGGCTTGATCAACCGAAACCCAACACATGAGCTCACCATGATCTTGTCTTGAAACCATAACTCGAATTCTTCTCTTTGATTATTCTCTCAAGCCTTGATCCTCAGAAGACCAACTTGAAACCTCGCTGGATATGGAATCTCGAGAGCCAACACCTAGGCCCCGTGAGCACGGGGTATCCAGAGAGTTGACACTCGACCCCGTGCGCACGGTATAAGCCCGTGTGCATGGGGTATCCAGAGAGGGATACCATGAGGACTTCTTCGGATGCTTTGATGGCAATCTTCACATAACAACCCAAAGAACTTCAAGCATCACTATGGAACATATCTTCATATAAGATCCAATGCACTTGATGCTCCATAGGAATTGTCATTTAATACCAAAGCTTAGAGCAAATATAACTTCATCTATATGGACTTCATCCTTGATTCCATCCAATATCCTTGAGGCATTATCTTCATATATATGGACTTCATCCTTGATTCCATCCAATATCCTTGAGGCACCATCTATGGACAAAACCTTCAAATATATCTCACTGAAAACATTAGTCCATAGAGATTGTCATTCAATTACCAAAACCACACTTAGGGGCTACATGCCCTTTCAATCTCCCCCATTTTGGTAATTGATGACAATCTCAACAAGAGGGTTTATATAATGAATTTAAAACAAGTATGCAATCTATCCGAGAATAAATTGAATACTTGAGGTGGTTTTGATAGCCTCAAATATCACAAAGATAGTTGATGTTATCAAAACCGGTTGTACTAGCATCGAAATACTACACAAGAATTTGATGCTAGTAGAACCACACTATATAGAGCAAACTCCCCCACAATATATGCATGGAAGAACTTGGTGGAGTTTCCTCTATATACACATCCATGCAACAACCACAACAAATGTAGATATGCATGAACCAACCTACTTCACCTAAACCCTCTAAACTTCTCCCCCATTGGCAACAAGTGCCAAAATGGAGAAAAAAATCTAGAAGACCAATATAGTATGAGTTCCTCCTTAATTTGTGCATTTCTCATATTGTGAGTGGAATCAAATGCACATATCCAGTTACGAACAAATGAAGAAATTCACACTATATTGAGGATCCATAAAATGCACCAAAAAGATATTATGATATGAGCATAGGAGTGTTCTAAAGAACATAGAGAAGCTCCCCATGATTTGTGCATTATTTAGTTTTGTACTTGGATACAACGTGCACAAAATAGGATCATCACTTGACTAAGCAAGGGTCCAAAATATATCCAACAACTCATGTGCAATGATATATGCAATACATACAAGCACTCACTACTCAACCTCTTACCGGATCCACCAAAGAATAAAAAGAGACAATTCCAAGGACCGGCAAGGAAACGAAAGGATATCAAAGAGGGATATGCACTTTCTCATGTGTATAAGTTTCTTACGTGGCCAATAATCATCAAGATGAGCATCCACAAAGAAACTTGCACACACAAAAAGATACAAAAGATAAGAACATGATATCCAAGAATGAATCCATTATTTATACAAACTTGATCTTAGCATAGGGCTTTGTCACATGGCACAAGGCACATCGCGCAAACTGATCTCATTTGCATAAAAATGAATTACTAAGCATGAGAGCAAATACCACAACCAAAAAGATTGTTTCTTGCAATTTTATCAATATTGCACATAAGAGCCCTTTGAGGAATTGGTATGCAATAAATTGCTTAATTGGCATATTTGGGATAAGTGAACCATGAGCATGGTTTTATAGATCCCCATGATATGCTTCTTCTCAAAAGTCTCATAGATGCAATAAGGAGGTTTAAGCTGTTGCAAGAAACACAAACTCAACAAGTACTAAACATGCCATGATGCAACATACACAATGTTGACTCTAATTTAAACAAACGCATGAAGTAAGTACTTGTTACCGAGAGAGCATTGGTTCAAGGGGCCCTTGATCTAGCCCATGAACATGAGGGACTTGATCTTGTTCTTGGATAGGTAAATGATCTCCCATAGCATCTTGCTCTTGTGTTGGGGGTGATGACTTCCCTTGTGGTGGATCCACAAGAGGGGCCCTTACTCCTTCTTCTTCTACATGGACAAGGGGTGTTTCTTGTGGAAGAATATGACCAATCCCCATTGTACTTGTAGCTTGGGAAGGAGCCTCATCACCTACAACACTTGAAACAAATTGCTCCGCATGGAAGCTGTTATTCTCATCACACTCCACATTCACCATTTCCTCAATACATCCCGTGGATTTATTGAGAATACAGTAAGTGTGGGAGTTTGATGCATATCCAACAAAAAGACCCAAATTATGTTAACCGGGTTGAATTGATGAGAATGAAACACTTACAACCGAATCGGGTTTTCATTTATCTTCTCCCTCAAATCAAAGAATCAACCAAGCTTGGCTCTAATAATTTTCCATGGTGTCTCCACCTTCCTTGTGAATAAGCCAAGCATTCAATGCTTCTCCACAGTACCTAAAACACATTAAGGTACAATTTGGTCCCCAAACATATTGGGTCCGAAGTAGTTAGGACAACCACAATATATAGGGCAAACTCCACATTAAATATGTGCAAAAGGATATGAACTTGAAGTTCATGCACACTTTTAACCATTAATGATTTTATGGAGTTTACCCTACATAGAGGATCAAGTAGCAAGCAAGGCATGAAGAAGAATATAAATAAATATGCATGCTCATGCCTACCAAGATCCAGAGAGATACAATTTGGACAAAAGAACACTTAACCGAAGAATACTCCGATAATATCACAAAGTATTCAAGTTGTCCAAATTATGTCAAAGTGACGAATCCACACAGGACCGCACACAAAGTACAACATATGAACTAAGCAAAAACCAAAGAGCATATAGGATATACAATACACACATGCTCAAAGGCTTATCTTACTCAAGTAGATAATAGATAGCACAAGCAGTGAGATAAGGCAAGTTGAAGCACAAGCCGAGAAGAAGATGATCATAAGGTTCTACCACATGAGGAAATACCAATTGTAAGAGAATACAAATGGTATTTGGAATTAACACTCGGGGGAAGATTACGAAGATGCACAGGATCATCAACAACTCCAAAGCAAAGAAAGATAAATAAAGCGTACTTGGTCGGGTGGACATTTCTGCCCATAGGACCCCGTGCGCACGGTGTGTCCAGAGAAAAAACACCACCCCGTGCGCACGGGGGTCTAGGACCCCATGTGCACGGGGTGTCCAGTGATTTTCACTCACCCCGTGCGCACGGGGGTCCAGGACCCCGTGCGCACAGGGTGTCCAGTAAGTTTCATGGTACCCCGTGCGCACGGGGGTCAGAGACCCCGTGCACACGGGGTGTCCAGAAACTTACTGAAGAACCTCACAGGACACCGCGACGAAGCACGCAACAAAGGTAAATAACAACCAACAAGAGATAATTAGTGGATACTCTGAGAATTTGAATTTTGAATGAGCTTGACATACCACATAGTGACTAGATAAGATTGAATATCAATACTATGTGGCATTTCTCATATTCACATTTTGGGTTTGTGATGTGCACACAACAAAACACTCCCCCATAATGTGATGATCCACTAATATCTTGCAAGAGCCAATCATGATACAATACAAGCTCAAAACAGCAAACACCACTATATAATGTGCAATGCAACCTACACATGCTAGATAACACAAATCAAGCATACTAAGAAACACAACATATAGATGCACATGCTAGATACAAAACCTAAGCATGCATGGGGCGAGCAACTTTCAATGTAAGCAATATAAATACAAGTTACCGCAAAGAGGAACATTGGATAGATAATATGAAGATAATCCACATGACTTGGCTCGAACAAATAAATGGTGGATATCCTTTTCTTTATGAACTAGCCAAATCTCCAATGTCCTCCACACACCTATTGATCAAGTTTGCGCTTGATGGTACCCAACCAAGTTGGGTCCTAAGAAGTTAGTCACAATAGGCTTGGCAACCCAAATGGCATTTTCCATTTCCAAGCCACTTTGGGCGCCAACAAACTTGGCAAACAAATTGCCAACAACATCCTTCCTAAGCGAATAATGATCATTGACTAGAGGAGGCTTAGGGATGTTACCGTTGGGACAAGATGAGGATATGTGTCCCTTCTCACGACAATTATAGCAACATGTGCTCCCCCTTCTCTTCTTCTTTATTTTCTCAACTTGGGGAGCATTATCTTGGTTCATCATTGGTAGTGGCCTTTCTTCAAGTTGAGGTTGACCTTGAGATTGAACTTGAGGCCGCTTCCCTTGTTGCTTCACATTGGAAGCCTTCTTCTTCAATGGACAATCTCTCACATGGTGTCCAACATTCTTGCACTTGAAGCATGTAATGTTGGCATCATTCTTGACTTGGTCTTGTCCCTTCTTCTTTTTCTTGGACTTATTGTTGTTGGAGATGAAACCAAGTCCACCCTTATCATGAGGGGATTTTTGAACACTCAAGATAGTGTTGAGAGTGGAATTTCCTTCATGACACATTTCCAAGTCTTTCTTCAAATTAGTGACTTGGGCCTTGAGCTCTTTGTTTTCCTCTACAAGGTTAGTATCAACAAAAGTACTAGAGGAAGTAGAAACTTCATTGTTAGAGCAACAAGGCAAGGAGAGCAATTCATCACAAGAATTGGGAATAATATGTCTAGATGAATCACTAGGACTAGCACATGTCAATAAAGCATTTTGAGTAGAAATAGTGCTAATGTCCACATGAGGCTCACAAGATGTTACCTTAGTCACAATAGCCTCATGAGCTAACTTAGCCTTTCATGGGAGATTAGAAGGTCATCATGAGAGCCCGAGAGCTTTTCATGACTTTCTTCTAATTTCCCATAATTGCTAGTTAGCAAAACAAGTTGAGCCCGTAGCTCAACATTCTCCTTCAAGATAGATGCTTCACAAGAAGTAGAGTTAGTAGCACAAGCATCATTGACAATATGAGAGGAGCTAGAAGAAACTAGAGACTTCACATGAGTAGCTTGAAGTTGCTCATAAGATTTAGAGAGTTTGGCGAGCTCTCCTTTGACATTCTTGTAGCCAAGGTCAAGGTGCTCAAAATCCTCTTTAAGTTTATCATGAGCAACTTCAATATCTTCTTTGGAAGATTCTAAGTCTCTAAGAGTTTCTAGAGCATCAAGAGGGTTACAATCAAGTTTATCATTTTGTTCTTGCTCTTCGTGAAGTAAATCATTACACTTTCCAAAATGAGTAATAAGATCTTTAAATATCTCATAAGTGTTCTTATTTACTCCACGAAGAGAATTACCAATTTCATATATTTCTTGACTCATATCCCTATCACATTCATCATCACTCTCATCATTATCATTACTAAGAGTAGATGATACCTCAGTAGTACCTCTTGCCATGAGGCACATGTGAACATCGGAGGTTGATGATGATTCTTTTGGAGAGGGAGATTCTTCATCATCAAGAGTAGGATATCCATGACCATCCTCTTGACACTCATAGCATTTCCTCTCCAACATAGTGATTTCCTTCTTTGCTCTTCTAGCAAATTCTCCATTAGTGATGTGTGCACCATTTTCTCTTACTTCCTCTACATGGTTAGTCAAACAACAACTAGAGGAAATAGAAGCATAGATATCATGGCAACAAGGAGAATCAAGCATATCATCACAACAAGTATTCAAGGAATATCTATATGATATGTAAGGACTATCAACACAAGAATGTATGTCATTTTTGCTAGATGTGTTCAAGTCCAAAGAAGCTACAAAATTAGCATTTATGCATGAAAGATCATCAATGTTGAGCACAACATCATCATCACAAATTATATTTCCACTCACCATGTCATTACCTTGGGACATGTCATATGATGGTGAGGTGGAAGAAGTTTAAATGTCCAAGCACACGGAGGAAGAAGCAATATGGAGTTCTTCATGATATGAAGATGTGGAGAACTCCTCAAGAGACACCTCCGAAATATGATTGACCTCATCAAGATTGGACCCACCATATATTTCTTCAAGTTTTGTCCACATCTCATGAGCCGACGCACACGTCATAATTGACTCAAACACTTCGAGGGATATAGACCGGATTAAGGCATTCTTTGCACCATACCCACAAAGCATATCATCATTTTCCTTAATAGATGGAAAAAGTTCATCCTTCCATGGAGAAGCCCCTACAACAACAATTCGCACAAAATTTGGACCCATGGCCCAGAAATGACAAAGCATGCGAATTTTCCACAAGTGATAGTTTGTGCCACTAAAACAGAAAGTGTCATCATGCACTATACCACTAGTCGACATCTTTACTCTCTAGGCAGTGAAGCCTAGCAAGGAGAGACCAAAGCTCTGATACCAATTGAAAGGATCTAGATGACGACTAGAGGGGGGGTGAATAGGCGTTTTAAAACTGTTACAGATTTGGCTTTATCCTAATGCGGAATTAAACTAAACGGATACCTTTCAAGCACAAATCCTAAATATGTTAGGCTCAACTAAGTGCACCAACAACCTATGCTAAACAAGATAGGCACTTAAGGAAACTAGCAAGCACAAATTATATCACAAGATATGGAAATGTAGGAACAACTAAGCAATTCAACTAGCACAAGATATATCAATATGAGCAAGTATGAATTGCGGTAAGTAAAGGGTGTGGGTAAGAGATAACCACAAGTGAGTCGGAGACGCGGATTTATCCCGAAGTTCACACTCGTGAGAGTGCTAATCTCCGTTAGAGCGGTGCCAAAGCCAAAGCTCCGGGGCGTCACCAAGTGACTCACCGTATTCTCCTTTTCGAGTCACCCCCAACGGATGAGCCTCGATTCACTCGGGGTTGGTCTTGAAGGCGACCACCACACCTTTACAAACTTCTCCTGAGCACACCACAAACAAGGAAGCTTCCGGAGGAACTTGACCACCTAGGCCACTTCAACACCCTTCCCCGGAGCACACCACAAGAGGAAGCTTCCGGGGGAACCTTGGCCACATAGGCCTCTTCACAATCTTCACAATGAATATCACCAAACCGTCTAGGAGGCCGAAACCTCCAAGAGTAATAAACTCACGGACTCTCACTCGAACTAATCGATGTGGGGAGCTCAAACCAATGCAACAAATGCAATGCAAGGTCAAGCAGCAAATGCTCAACTCACTCTCTCAATCTCATAAGATGCACTCTTGAAAGTAGGAGATTGAAGAGAGGGGATGCTTTGGATATGATCAACAAATGGCTCACTAATCCATCCACAAATCCCCCTTCACATAGAGGCGAGATAGGGGTTTGGGAGAGGTGGAGAGAGGCTCAAAATGGTGTTTAGAATGTGTGTAAACCAACCCCCAACCGGTGGGAGGAAAGGGCCCTTAAATAGCCAAACTCCGAAACTAGCCGTTGGGGCTCCAACGGGCATTTCCTGGGCACCCCGTGCGCACGGGGGTTGAGACCCCGTGTGCATGGGGTCCCGTGTGCACGGTACGAGCCCGTGTGCACGGAGTACCCAGAATTCTGGACACCCCGTGCGCACGGGGGTCAAAGACCCCGTGCTCACGGGGTCCCCAGGACAGCCAGCAGCAGCCCACTAAAACATCGATAACTTGGGCATACGGACTCCGAATTCGATGATCTTGGGCTCGTTTTGAAGCTATGGAAAAGCCCAAGGTCCTCACATAGAGAACCACCCAAGATAAACAAGAAAGAATGATGCAAGTAATGCAAAGGTTTGAGTTCTCTACATGCGACGTGATCAAGCTACTTGCCCGAGAGTCCCTCTTGATAGTACGGCTATCAAACCTATAATCCGGTCTCCCACCAAGCACTATGAGACCGGAAAAACTAGGAAAACCTAGCTAAGGTATACCTTTGCCTTGCACATTCAACTTGAGCTTGATGATGACTTTAATGCTTGCCTCAAGTTGGAATCCCTTTCTTGTCCACGACCACTTGGTGAAGATACTCGAATTGCTTCCTCATGATGCAATGAGGGAAGCCTTATCTCAAGCCCATCTTCACATGCACATTATCATGATGTGGACCGCAAGCTTCAAAGCATATAACCTCCGGCTTCTCATCTTGCACCTGGACTCCCCGAACTCGATGACCATCACCACTTGATGTCATCTCATCTTGCACTTGGACTCCTCGAATCCGATGACCATCACCACTTGATGTCATCCACACATAGGCTACACGAGATCTTTCCTTTTGATGCAAGCCTATGAGAAACACCTAACCCACATAGACATAACAAACATATAGCATGGGTTAGGTAACAAAGCACAATTCACAATTACTTACCATACCACTAGATCACTTGATCTCACGTGGTACATTGTTTGAGCTTTGTGAGTTGACCACTTAGATATACTCTTCGAGCTTCATCTTGGTCAACCAACATCTTTACTTCAAGCTCCATCTTGGTTTCTTGAAAGCCACAATGAACTCTTCATTTCACTTCATTGCTTCAAGACAATATCACCAAAGACTCTTTCATGACCATATCAAGTTCCACTATGAATATCATCTTGGTCACCACTTGCCCTTCTAAAAACCCCATCCCAAACTCTTGAGAGGCATAATGAATTCGTCACTCTAGTTGCTTGCTTCAAGACTTGATCAACATGATCTTGTCTTGAGAGGCATAATGAATTCTTCACTCTAGTTGCTTGCTTCAAGGCTTGATCAACCGAAACCCAACACATGAGCTCACCATGATCTTGTATTGAAACCATAACTCGAATTCTTCTCTTTGATTATTCTCTCAAGCCTTTATCCTCAGAAGACCAACTTGAAACCTTGCTGGATATGGAATCTCGAGAGCCAACACCTAGGCCCCGTGAGCACGGGGTATCCAAAGAGTTGGCACTCGACCCCGTGCGCACGGTATAAGCCCGTGTGCATGGGGTATCCAGAGAGGGATACCATGAGGACTTCTTCGGATGCTTTGATGGCAATCTTCAAATAACAACCCAAAGAACTTCAAGCATCACTATGGAACATATCTTCATATAAGATCCAATGCACTTGATGCTCCATAGGAATTGTCATTTAATACCAAAGCTTAGAGCAAATGTAACTTCATCTATATGGACTTCATCCTTGATTCCATCCAATATCCTTGAGGCATTATCTTCATATATATGGACTTCATCCTTGATTCCATCCAATATCCTTGAGGCACCATCTATGGACAAAACCTTCAAATATATCTCACTGAAAACATTAGTCCATAGAGATTGTCATTCAATTACCAAAACCACACTTAGGGGCTACATGCCGTTTCACTCTTGCTCTTGCTCGCACTGCTGCTTTCGCTCTTGCTCTTTCTTGCGATGCTGCTCTGATTTAGCTACACTTCAGTCAACTGAATCAACTTTTGGGTCAGTTGATTTTCAGGGGGTGGGGGGGCTTGCCGGAGTTAAGGAAGAACCAGTCGTAGCGGGGAGGGGGGCTCCTCGGAGAGGTACCCCACTATCTATCTTAGGGTTCAGGGTGGGGCGGTGGTCGCCGACGGTGGTGGGGCGGTGGCATGGGGATCGCCGGAGAAAAAGCTCGACACGGGGGGGCTAGAGGGATGGCCGGGGCGGCGGCAGACCGACGGTGGGGAGTGGTTTCGGGGCGAGCAGGGTGGCACACCGCGGGTGGCGGGGGCCAGCGGTTTGGCCGATGGTGGCTGGCGGCTCAGGGCGGTGGAGGTTGAAGATGAACTGGAGGCCCTTGGTTTCGTATCCAACGGCTGGAAAATCGACTGACCAGAGATGAAAAAGTCAGTCGAGTGACGTGTAGCCTCACCCTAATGCTGCTACATGACCAACTGCCCCGGCTCTCGAACGCGCTGCTGCTCCGGGCGCTGCTGCTGCTGCTACTGCTTTTCTGCTACTAGTGCGTTCAGTTTCGATAGTAAAATTCAGTTTCGACAGCAAAATGCAGTTTCGAGAGTTTAGTTCAGTTTCGACAGTTAAATTCAGTTTCGATAGTTAAGTTCAGAGATGAACGGCTGATGTATTTTACATCTAGCACTTTGTGGTTATGTATTTTACGTCATCTATTGGAGATGCTATTAGAATTCCACTCAGGTTAACATTGTCTCTCTTGTCCTACTTCAACCTCGGCGTCGTACAACTCACCGGAGCTGCTCCAACGACGAAACCCTCCATCACAGCGAAGAAGTACCCCGGGCTCCATCTCCAGATGCCTAAGATCTTCTTCCCCTCCTCCGACAGCCAAGTCAGCCGGAGCATCCCCACTGACCAACCCAATCACGCTAAGATCGACATGGCTTCGCTAAAGAGGTTGTACACTTGTTGCATCTCTTTTTTACTCTACATGTTATATAGATTGTCCACTGAGCACACGTAGTAATGTGAAATATGATTATTTTCTCCTATATGACAAGCAGTGAGGTACTAGGCAACTTAGCTATCCGTGATGGACTCTCTTGAACGCCATCATTATTTATCTCTTCGCGTTTGAGCTGTGCATTTGTCGATGGGCCTGGGAGTTGAGCTAGTAGGGCAGTGGCCTGGGTCCAAAGTAGTAGAAGTAGCACAAAATCATTTTTTGAGTGTAGGATTTTCCTTGCTCAAGCCTGCCTACTAGAATCGTCGGTGCTTGAAAAGAAAAGTGAAGGAAAAACATAGGAATTGGAAAGTTTCCTATGGCACTACTATTCATGCATTTGGTTCAAAGGAATGGAGCAAAGGAAAACTGTAGGATTTGTTCCTTTAGTGTCTCCTTGAAAGAAAAACCGTAGGAATTTTAATATCCACTTGTCCTCCTTTTCAAATTCCTATTCATGAAGCACAAGACTAAGAGATACTAGCATAATAGCATTATAACAGTACATTTTCTTGTGGTTTGACTTAATCTTACCATGCTTCTTTGCATCCTCTGATCTTCCAATTCTTGTGAACCAAACACCCGGATTGGCAGAAATCCTGTGTTTTTAAATTCTCTGTTTTGCACGTGCATTCCTATCCTATTCTTGTGTATTTCCTATCCCTACATTGTTAGAATCCTCAAATTCAAACAAGACCTTACACAATTACTTCTGTTACAGATATGTGTCAAAGAAAACCTTGTGTGGTTTGTCCCGCTCCTGCTGCGCTGTGTTCCACCCCAGCTCAGCTGCTCCAACGACGGAAGGGTTCACCATAGCAGGGATCCGCTCTCTAGACTGTCTTTTGCCGCCTCAGATCTTCTTCCCCGCCGCCGGCAGCCATGACAACTGCATTACCATCGTTAACTGAGCAAGTGACCTTAAGGACTACACGGGTCCGCAAGACAGGTCGCACTCTTTCGTGTCTGCTTACGTTATGCATCGCTTAATATGATGACATGCTACTTTATCGTCGTGTTCACCTATTAGCCTCCGAGTCAGGTCCAAACTAATGTTGAAACTTGAGTTTTTAAATGGTTGTGGGGTACATATTGGGGCAGCAATCAGTACTATTTGTCTACTATCTGGTTAATCTCGGGTGTCCACTATGAGTTTCATGTTGGGTGCAAACAAACATTAAAGGAGCCATTATCTATATTTTTTAACTAAAGCTATTATCTTCCTGCTATCATTGGTTTTGGGTCTATCCACAGTTTGCTACCATCACTCTGGATTTGTGCATGCACTCCTTACATAATCTCACTATGTTTTATTCCCATGCATGTCAGTTATTGTACACAATGGAACTGAACATGTAGAGCAAAAGAGACGAGCCTTACGTGGCAATAAAATTTTATGTAGACGTCGCTCCATGGTGGGCGCAAAGGCAGGCCCCCCTCCACCCATTTCGGATTGTAATCAAGAGGAAGATAACTATTCAGAGGGGGATTCAGAAGGATAAGACCACTCCTATTTAACCCCTGAGGTCTTCGCTCTAACTTGGCATGCTGATGTTGGTAATATCATGCATATGGTGCCTTGCATTGCTTACTTTATACATCAAATATGTCATCTGCTTAGTTTAGACATGCTTTGCGTGAATGCCATCTGTTTAGTTTCTTTATCGTATGTGTGAATCATGCAATGCCATCTTGTTTAGCCAGGCATCATATATGTGAATTTTGCAATGCCACCTTGGTTAGCCAGTCATCTTATATGTGAATTATATCATGCCATCATTTTTTTATTAGGTATTAAATTTTTCAACAATTTACCTATGCATCAGCCATTCGGCACGGTCATGGAAAAATCTGGAGTGGAAACAAGGTCTTCAGAGTAGATAATGCTATCTGACAAAGCGCATGTCTTGCTGGTTACGGATAGCTCCTCAGAGGAGGATTCAGAGAAAGATGACCAGTCCTATTCCCCCCCCCCCCGAGGTGCATGCTCTAACTTGGCAGGGTTATGTTGCTCATATCGTGTGTATGGTGTCTTGCATTGCTATGTCATTTGCTTAGTTTAGACATGCTTTGTGCGAATGCCACCTGTTTAGTGTCTAATTACCATATATGTGAATTATGCAATGACATCTTGTTGCAAGACATTATATATGTGAATTATGCAATGCTATCTTGTTGCAAGGCATTATATATGTGAATTATGCAATGCCATGTTGTTTAGCCAAGCGTCATATATGTGAATTATATCATGCCGTCCTTTTTTGTATTTCTCATTGCATTTGTCGACAATGTTTGTATATTCAACTGCTCTTCCTGTGCATCAGCCATTTGAATTGGTGATGGAGAAATCCGGAGTGAAAATAAGGCCTTCAGAGCAGACAATGCTACCTGCTGAAGCAGATATCTTGCTGGTTACAGATAGCTCTTCAGAGGAGGATTCAGAGGCAGATGACCAGTCCTATTATCCCCCTGAGGTGTATGCTCAAACTTGGCAGGGTTATATTACTCATATCATGCATATGTTGTATTGCAATGCTTAGTTTTTACATCATATACACAATATTGAATGCCATCTCCTTAGTTTACACATCATATATGTGATTACCCTCTGCTCACTTGCTTAGTATATAAATTATTTGAATTATATCATACCATGATGTTTACATAGACAGCATGTATCAGAATTATGGCATGCCAACCCATTTTCTAAAGACATAATATAGTTATATCATCTCATCATGTTTACATAGTCATCATATTTTGAATTATGTCATTCTATCCGTGAATTATATCATGCCATCATGTTTCCATCGACGGCATGTTTGTGATTTATGGCATGCCAACCACTTTAATAGACACATCGTATAGTTATATCATATCATCCTGTTTACATAGTCATCATATTTTGAAGTATGTCATTCTATCATGTTTAGTTAGCCATCATACATGTGAAATTATGTCATGCTATCCTGTTTAATTAGCCATCATATATGTGAAATTATGTCATGTTATTCTTGTTGGTTAGACAACATGAATGTGAATTATTTCATGCCATGTTTTCTTCCCTACTATCCATTGCACCCAAGGTTGTCAGAATCGCGATTTTGAATCGGATCGGAGCTCTGATGGTAGAATCGTAAATCGTAGAATCTTCAGTACCAGGATCGTAGAAACATATATTTTATGAACTAAAATCGTAGAATCAGATGGGTAAGTTTGGATCATAAAGTCGTAGAATCGTATAACAGAATCGCGATTCTAACAACCTTGATTGCACCTGTCTATCTTACAATGTCTGTACATTCAATTACTTTTCTTGTTTATCAGCCATTTCAATTGGAGGGGGTGATGGCAGTATCTGTGGGAGTAAAAACACGGTCTTCAGAAAAGATCGTGCTTTCTGTCGATGCAGATAGAACCACGGTTGTACTTGCCCAAGAACCAGCCCCACCACACATAACCCAGACTCACGCAAATTGTACCCCTACCCAGTTGGACAGAGAACCAGCTACACCCCTTCAAACCCCAACCCCAGCAGATAGTAACCCAGTTCTAGTTGACCCAGCACCATCTCCACCATAGAGCACCCAAACACAAGCAGTTAGTACGGCAACTGCAGTGCCCAAAGCACGAGGACCACCACTCTGAACCCCAAGTCAATGCTTAAAACAGAAGAAGAATTGTTCTCAGGTCAGGTTTCGTAGCTATGGTTCATACTACTTTGCTCTTGCATCACTGTATTTACTCATACCAACTAATTTCAAATTTGAAGGATGCAATTGAAACTCCAATGGCGCAACTGGTATGTTTTAAACCTATTTCTTTAACGTGTTTGCTGTTGTAACTTGCTCTATGTTGATTTCAGTTTCAATTGAATAAACACTTATATTCTCATGCCATGCACATTACAAGTGTTGTTATTGTTGTGTAGTTTCCAACACTTATATTCTGTCTATGCTGCTTTGTCTTAAATAGATATGATTCGAACTGTCTCTATCTTGATTTGGCAACACAAACTAGAATGATATGGACCATACAGTGACCATACTACATAGATGTATGTTTGTTAAATGTTGTTATCCTGTCCACCTTACTACTGAACTAGTTTACCAAAATGAGTTTCATATACAACATGGTAAACCTGTGATTTGTTTGTTTGTTTCTCTTTTAGAACGCGGAGAAAATATTGGAGAAGAGTACCCCGTTATGCAATGGTAAAGGAAGTAATGCAGATAATGTTCAAGATAGCGAGACATCCCTGTTGGTCTCCAAGAAAGCTGATAAAAACTATATGAAAGACACTGAGACAACCCCAAAGTCCTGTCTTGATGTAGTGTTCGAGTTACTGGCTACTACTGTTGGCACCAGCTCTTCAAACCCGCTGCCTGAATCAGTTCGGCTTCTTGAGTCTCAACTTCAAGTTGAAAGACATCGATCATATGTTATGCGACAGGAAGCCGAAGGACTGGAGAAGTCCCTGCAGAATTCTGATGCATACTTTCTGGTGCAATAGCAAGTGCTGGAGGATTTAAGCACCAAACAAGAGAAAGTTAATAAGCTTGCTAAGCATCTTGCCAGCATTATGGGTACCTAGGATATTGTTTCTTGAGTTCTTCTGAAGTGGTTTCAGTTCGGGACTTGTTTTGTTGCGGCGTTTATTTGCACTGGTTGCCAACTTTGACAACCAGTGTATATGATATGCTGCTTTGTTCCCTATATTTGCACTGGTGGCGAACTTTGATGCCCAGTGGATGTAATATGTGTAATAGCCGTGATAGCCTAGCGTAAGTTGCTTGCTTATTTATTTCCTTGTTGTCTTGTTTATTTGTTTGCTTGTAGTCAGTGCAATTCTTTTTCCGCGGTTTGCTAGTGGCCGCAATAACCTATTTTTTAAAACTAGGCGACAATAACCATGGGCTACATATTTACTGTAGTTACCATGGGCCTCCTACGGGCCGTAGAAACGATGGGCCTTTTAACGGCCATAGAACAATGGGCCTTCTACGGGCCATAACATCAATGGGCTTTCTACGGGCCGTATGATCGATCGGCCAAACATGGGCCAATAACAAACTGCATTATGGGTCGTAAACGGGCTAGATTTGGAATCGTCCGTTCATGGGCCGGCCATAACGGGTCGTTGTTAATCTGCCATATTTGATGACGCTATGAAAATGGCCCAACGGATTAACGGGCCACAAACGGGTCGATCGTAACCACGGGCTGAATTTGGCCCACAAGCAGAAAAGGCCAGTAACGGGCCGTAAGTAACCGAATGCTGGAAATGAGCCCAAGAATAAATGGGCCCTGAGAAGGCCGAAAGATAACACGGGTTGGAAACGGCCCAATGGAATAATGGGCCGTTAATGGGTATAAAGCGGTACACTGTTCATTGCGGGCCAGATTCACCATGGGCCGTTAATGGGCCAAGAGTTACAAATGGCCTCGTATGGGCCGAAAGACATCATGGGCCATACATGGGCCGGAAATTACAACGGTCTGGAATCATATTGGACAGCCCAGATGAAACTACTGGGCTTAATACCGATAGGCCGTAACAGGCCGTGAGTTAGCGGGTCGTAAATGGGCTATATAGGAACAGGCCGTTAACAGGCTTTCCGTGGGCCGGCCCGTTACCTTTTGACCAAGTCAAATAGGCCGGCCTTTTCACCGGAATGGGCCTCTGTTGGGTCATTCCACGTGTCGACGTATCATAGGCGCCTCCTGTCCAATGAATGGATGACATATGTCCCAATCGTGAGCCAACAAGTGTTTCCTCCGGCCAATGAGAATTTTACACATGGAAAATCCTCATTGGTCCGGGCTGATAACGGGTTATCGGATCCAAAACTGGATCTGATAGCTTAACGGCGACCCGTTACGGTGGATGCCACGTGTTGGTCACCCTTGACGAAAGCACTTCTATGACGCGTGATTTATCGTCATGGAAGTGGACACCTCCGTGATGATAATTTTGGTAATGTCATGGAACACTTCTACTACAGCACAGGTATGACTATCTTGATTCTGTCATAAAATCGTCATGGATGTACATGCATGACAGAAAACGTGACCTACTGTGACAAACACGTATCATCACGGAAGTGTATTTTTTTGTAATGAATACGATGACCAATAAATGGCAATGGATAATACGACGACAAATTTACAATGGCGCGGAAAATAATTGTCTTACATATTATGGATAATTTCAAATGCGACATGCGGCAAAGCCCGGAAGACATGGGGCAAAGAGAAGAAGGAAATTGCAGACAACGAACTGGGTTGCTACTATCTCTACTTCTCGATGGATCGCCGAGCGACGACATCCTCCAGCTCCTTCTTCAAGTCCTCACGACTTTGCTTGAAAGCGGCCACGGATTCCTCCACCTCCTGCTCACGCTCGATCCGGAGCTTCCTCAAGTCACCCGCCAGTTCCTCGATGACTACTGTTAGCGTCATCCCCGAGGCACTGCTCTGCTCATGCAGCATCTTCCAGCCGGCGGCTTCCTCCTCCTTCTCGGCGAGCGCCTTGAGGAGCTTCGCATTGTCACCCATGAGTTGCTCGACGAGGCCGGTCGCCTTCTCAACCGAGGCATCACTGATCTCGAGAGTAGCTTCTTCAAGCCGTCGACCAGCTCCTGCTGCCCAATGAGGCCAGCGAGAATGTCGTCGTCGCCGGCCAAGGACTTCAGCAACGCCAGCTCGTCGCGATCGCCGACGCAGCGAGTGCGCTTGTGAGAGCCCTCGCGTGCTCGTGAGAGCTCATTCGAGGGCTCCGCGGGGCGCCGGGACATCTCCACTGCGGCTGCCGCTTGGCGATGGGACCTCTCTGGTGCTTCCGCAGCCTTGGTCTTTGCTGCCTGGTTATATGTCCACCCGAAACTCCTCCTACCGGTCATGGCGGAATGCCTTGACAGGAAAGACCAGTTTTGTGGGTGATGAGGAGAGGAGCTGTGAAGTAATTTCTGAGTGGGTAGTTTTTATAGCCCGGTGCTAAGTGTGAACACATATTAGTTTGATCGGTGTGAACAGATTTGCAATTACTTATTGCGTTGTAATCTGCAATGTGACAAGAAACAAGGTAAATATTTATTGATGGTTCTAGGCCTACAAAGCCCTTTTTTGTTCTGCCTCATCGCCAACAGTTCTTATGGATCAACCGTATGCCTGTTGGGGAACGTAGTAATTTCAAAAAAATTCCTACGCACACGCAAGATCATGGTGATGCATAGCAACGAGAGGGGAGAGTGTTGTCCACGTACCCTCGTAGACCGAAAGCGGAAGCGTTAGAACAACGCGGTTGATGTAGTCGTACGTCTTCACGATCCGACCGATCCAAGTACCGAACGCACGGCACCTCCGAGTTCAGCACATGTTCAATTCGATGACGTCCCACGAACACCGATCCAGCAGAGCTTCGAGGGAGAGTTCCGTCAACACGACGGCGAGATGACGGTGATGATGTTGCTACCGACGCAGGGCTTCGCCTAAGCACCGCTACGATATTACCGAGGTGGATTATGGTGGAGGGGGCACCGCACATGGCTAAGAGATCAATGATCAATTGTTGTCTCCAAGGCGTGCCTCCCTCCCCGTATATAAAGGAGTGGAGGAGGGGGAGGGGCCGGCCCCCTATGGCGCGCCCCATGAGGATTCCTACTCCCACCGGGAGTAGGACTCCCCCCTTCCAAGTAGGAGTAGGAGAGGAGAGGGAAGGCATGGAGGAAGAGAAGGAAAGGGGGGCGCCCCCCCCCTCCTTGTCCAATTCGGACTAGAGGGGGAGGGGGCGCGGTTGCCCTGGCCGCCCCTCCTCTTCTCCTACTAGGGCCCAATAGGCCCAATAAACTCCCCGGGGGGTTCCGGTAACCCCCCCCCCCCCCCCGTACTCCGGTATATGTCCGAAACCTCCCGAAACACTTTCGGTGTCCGAACATAGTCGTCCAATATATCGATCTTTACGTCTCGACCATTTCGAGACTCCTCGTCATGTCCGTGATCATATCCGGGATTCCGAACTGCCTTCGGTACATCAAAACACAAAAACTCATAATACCAATCGTCACCGAACTTTAAGCATGCGGCCCCTACGGGTTCGAGAACTATGTAGACATGACCGAGACACGTCTACAGTCAATAACCAATAGCGGAACCTGGATGCTCATATTGGATCCTACATATTCTATGCAGATCTTCATCGGTCAAACCGCATAACAACATACGTTGTTCCCTTTGTCATCGCTATGTTACTTGCCCGAGATTCGATCGTCGGTATCTTAATACCTAGTTCAATCTCGATACCGGCAAGTGTCTTTACTCGTTCCGTAATACATCATCCCGCAACTAACTCATTAGTTACAATGCTTGCAAGGCTTATAGTGATGTGCATTACCGAGAGGGCCCAGAGATACCTCTCAGACAATCGGAGTGACAAATCCTAATCTCGATCTATGCCAACTCAACAAGTACCTTCGGAGACACCTGTAGAGCACCTTTATAATCACCCAATTACGTTGTGACGTTTGGTACCACACAAAGTGTTCCTCCGGTAATCGGGAGTTGCATAATCTCATAGTCATAGGAACATGTATAAGTCATGAAGAAAGCAATAGCAGTATACTAAAACGATCAAGTGCTAAGCTAACGGAATGGGTCAAGTCAATCACATCATTCTCCTAATGATGTGATCCCGTTTATCAAATGACAACCCATGTCTATTGCTAGGAAACATAACCATCTTTGATCAACGAGCTAGTCAAGTAGAGGCATACTAGTGACACTCTGTTTGTCTATGTATTCACACATGTATTATGTTTCCGGTTAATACAATTCTAGCATGAATAATAAACATTTATCATGAAATAAGGAAATAAATAATAACTTTATTATTGCCTCTAGGGCATATTTCCTTCAGTCTCCCACTTGCATTAGAGTCAATAATCTAGAATACACAGTAATGATTCTAACACCCATGGAGCCTTGGTGCTGATCATGTTTTGCTCGTGAGAGAGGCTTAGTCAACGGGTCTGCAACATTCAGATCCGTATGTATCTTGCAAATCTCTATGTCTCCCACCTAGACTTGATCGCGGATGGAATTGAAGCGTCTCTTGATGTGCTTGGTTCTCTTGTGAAATCTGGATTCCTTTGCCAAGGCAATTGCACCAGTATTGTCACAAAAGATTTTCATTGGACCCGATGCACTAGGTATGACACCTAGATCGGATATGAACTCCTTCATCCAGACTCCTTCATTTGCTACTTCCGAAGCAGCTATGTACTCCGCTTCACACGTAGATCCCGCCACGACGCTTTGTTTAGAACTGCTCCAATTGACAGCTCCACCATTCAATATAAACACGTATCCGGTTTGTGATTTAGAATCGTCCGGATCAGTGTCAAAGCTTGCATCAACGTAACCATTTACGATGAGCTCTTTGTCACCTCCAAAAACGAGAAACATATACTTAGTCCTTTTCAGGTATTTCACGATGTTCTTGACCGTTGTCCAGTGATCCACACCTGGATTACTTTGGTACCTCCCTGCTAAACTAATAGCAAGGCACACATCAGGTCTGGTACACAGCACTGCATACATGATAGAGCCTATGGCTGAAGCATAGGGAACATTTCATTTTCTCTCTATCTTCTGCAGTGGTCGGGCATTGAGTCTTACTCAATTTCACACCTTGTAACACAGGTAAGAACCCTTTCTTTGCCTGATCCATTTTGAATTTCTTCAAAACTTTGTCAAGGTATATGCTTTGTGAAAGTCCAATTAAGCGTCTTGATCTATCTCTATAGATCTTGATGTACAATATGTAAGCAGCTTCACCGAGGTCTTTCATTGAAAAACTCTTATTCAAGTATCCTTTTATGCTATCCAGAAATTCTATATCATTTCCAATCAATAATATGTCATCCACATATAGTATTAGAAATGCTACAGAGCTCCCACTCACTTTCTTGTAAATACAAGCTTCTCCAAAAGTCTGTATAAAACCATATGCTTTGATCACACTATCAAAGCGTTTATTCCAACTCTGAGAGGCTTGCACCAGTCCATAAATGGATCGCTGGAGCTTGCACACTTTGTTCGCACCCTTTGGATCGATAAAACCTTCAGGTTGCATCATATACAACTCTTCTTCCAGAAATCCATTCAGGAATGCAGTCTTTACATCCATTTGCCAAATTTCATAATCATAAAATGCGGCAATTGCTAACATGATTTGGACGGACTTAAGCATCGCTACGGGTGAGAACGTCTCATCGTAGTCAACTCCTTGAACTTGTCGAAAACCCTTCGCAACAAGTCGAGCTTTGTAGACAGTAATATTACCATCAGCGTCTGTCTTCTTCTTGAAGATCCATTTATTCTCGATGGCTTGCCGATCATCGGGCAAGTCAACCAAAGTCCATACTTTGTTCTCATACATGGATCACATCTCAGATTTCATGGCCTCAAGCCATTTTGCGGAATCTGGGCTCATCATCGCTTCCTCATATTTGTAGGTTCGTCATGGTCTAGTAACATGACCTCTAGAACAGGATTACCGTACCACTCTGGTGCGGATCCTACTCTGGTTGACCTACGAGGTTCGGTAGTAACTTGATCTGAAGTTTCATGATTATCATCATTAGCTTCCTCACTAATTGGTGTAGGTGTCAGAGGAACCGGTTTCTGTGATGAACTACTTTCCAATAAGGGAGCAGGTACAGTTACCTCATCACGTTCTACTTTCCTCCCACTCACTTCTTTCGAGAGAAACTCCTTCTCTAGAAAGGATCCATTCTTAGCAACGAATGCCTTGCCTTCAGATCTGTGATAGAAGGTGTACCCAACAGTCTCTTTTGGGTATCCTATGAAGACACATTTCTCCGATTTGGGTTCGAGCTTATCACGTTGAAGCTTTTTCACATAAGCATCACAACCCCAAACTTTAAGAAACGACAACTTTGGTTTCTTGCCAAACCACAGTTCATAAGGAGTCGTCTCAACGGATTTATATGGTGCCCTATTTTAACGTGAATGCAGCTGTCTCTAGAGCATATCCCCAAAACGATAGCGGTAAATCAGTAAGAGACATCATAGATCGCACCATATCTAGTAAAGTACGATTACGACGTTCGGACACACCACTACGCTGTGGTGTTCCAGGTGGCGTGAGTTGCGAAACTATTCTGCATTGTTTCAAATGAAGACCAAACTCGTAACTCAAATATTCTCCTCCACGATCAGATCGTAGAAACTTTATTTTCTTGTTATGATGATTTTCCACTTCACTCTGAAATTCTTTGAACTTTTCAAATGTTTCAGACTTATGTTTCATTAAGTAAATATACCCATATCTGCTTAAATCATCTGTGAAGGTGAGAAAATAACGATACCCGCCACGAGCCTCAACATTCATCGGACCACATACATCAGTATGCATGATTTCCAACAAATCTGTTGCTCTCTCCATTGTTCCGGAGAACGGCGTTTTAGTCATCTTGCCCATGAGGCACGGTTCGCAAGTACCAAGTGATTCATAATCAAGTGATTCCAAAAGTCCATCAGTATGGAGTTTCTTCATGCGCTTTACACCAATATGACCTAAACGGCAGTGCCACAAATAAGTTGCACTATCATTATCAACTCTGCATCTTTTGGCTTCAATATTATGAATATGTGTATCACTACTATCGAGATTCAATATAAATAGACCACTCTTCAAGGGTGCATGACCATAAAAGATATTACTCATATAAATAGAACAACCATTATTCTCTGATTTAAATAAAGAACCGTCTCGCATCAAACAAGATCCAGATATAATGTTCATGCTCAACGCTGGCGCCAAATAACAATTATTCAGGTCTAAAACTAATCCCGAAGGTAGATGTAGAGGTAGCGTGCCGACCGCAATCACATCGACTTTGGAACCATTTCCCACGCATCATCACCTCGTCTTTAGCCAATCTTCGCTTAATCCGTAGTCCCTGTTTCGAGTTGCAAATATTAGCAACAGAACCAGTATCAAATACCCAGGTGCTACTGCGAGAATTAGTAAGGTACACATCAATAACATGTATATCACATATACCATTGTTCACCTTGCCATCCTTCTTTTCCGCCAAATACTTGGGGCAGTTCGGCTTCTAGTGACCAGTTGATACGTCTCCGTCGTATCTATAATTTTTGATTGTTCCATGCCAATATTATTCAACTTTCATATACTTTTTGGCAAATTTTTATACTATTTTTGGGACTAACATATTGATCCAGTGCCCAGTGCCAGTTCTTGTTTGTTGCATGTTTTATGTTTCGCAGAATATCCATATCAAACGGAATCCAAACGCGATAAAAACGGGCGGAGCTTATTTTTGTAATATTTGGAAAATTTCGGAAGAAAAATCCACGTGAGACGGTGCCCGAGGTGGCCACGAGGCAGGGGGCGCCCCTGCCCCCTAGGCGCACCCCTGACCCTCGTGGGCCACCCGTAAGGCGGTTGATGCCCTTCTTCGACCGCAAGAAAGCTAATTTTTGGTAAAAAATCACGGCGAAGGTTTCAGTCCAATCGGAGTTACGGATCTCCATATATATACGAAACGGTGAAAGGGCAGCAGAACAGAACGCAGAAACAGAGAGAGACAGAGAGACAGATCCAATCTCAGAGGGGCTCTCGCCCCTCCCGCACCATGGAGGCCAAGGACCAGAGGGGAAACCCTTCTCCCATCTAGGGAGGAGGTCAAGGAAGAAGAATATGAAGGGGGCCCCTCCCCCCTTCTCTTCCGGTGGCGCCGGAACGCCGCCATGGCCATCATCATCACCGCGATCTTCACCAACAACTTCACCGCCATCATCACCAACTCTTCCCCCCTCTATGCAGCGGTGTAACCTCTCTCTTACCTGCTGTAGTCTCTACTTAAACATGGTGCTCAATGATATATATTATTTCCCAATGATGTATGGCTATCCTATGATGTTTGAGTAGATCCGTTTTGTCCTATGGGCTATTTGATGATCAAGATTGGTTTGAGTTGCATGTTTTATTATTGGTGCTGTCCTATGGTGCTCTCCGTGTCGCGCAAGCGTGAGGGATTCCCTCTGTAGGGTTTGCAATATGTTCATGATTTGCTTATGGTGGGTGGCGTGAGTGACAGAAGCACAGACCCGAGTAAGTAGGTTGTTTGCGTATGGGATAAAGGGGACTTGATGCTTTATTGCTATGGTTGGGTTTTACCTTAATGATCTTTAGTAGTTGTGGATGCCTGCTAGAGTTCCAATCATAAGTGCATATGACCCAAGTAGAGAAAGTATGTTAGCTTATGCCTCTCCCTCAAATAAAATTGCAATAATGGTTGCCGGTCTAGTTATCGATTGCCTAGGGACAAATAACTTTCTCGTAACAAAAAGCTCTCTACTAAAACTAATTTAGTTGTGTCTTCATCTAAACAGCCCCTACTTTTTATTTACGTGCTCTTTACTATTCTTGCAAACCTATCCAACAACACCTACAAAGTACTTCTAGTTTCATACTTGTTCTAGGTAAAGCGAACGATAAGCATGCGTAGAGTTGTATCGGTGGTCGATAGAACTTGAGGGAATATTTGTTCTACCTTTAGCTCCTCGTTGGGTTCGACACTCTTACTTATCGAAAGAGGCTACAATTGATCCCCTATACTTGTGGGTTATCAAGACCTTTTTCTGGCGCCGTTGCCGGGGAGCAATAGCGTGGGGTGAATATTCTCGTGTGTGCTTGTTTGCTTTATCACTAAGTAATTTTTATTTGATGTTCTTAGTTGTTCTCTATCTTTAGTTATGGATATGGAACATGAAATACCAAAAAAATTAGGTGTACTTGCTACTCATGGAGATGAGGAACCTCCTAAAACCCTCGATGCTTGTTATGTGACAGATATTATGTACTACTTTGATAATCCGGAGAAAACCCCATTCAATTTGGTAATGGGAGTAACGTTGGATCAACGTGAATACTTTAGGGATTATCGCTTGACACAAAAAGGGAAACTATTATGGGATCAAATTTATATATTGAAGTGGTATGCTCGGCAAGTATGCTTGAGTTATGATTATACTTGTTGCTCTAGGATGAAGGCTCCACACCTTCCCTTTTCATGCAAATTTAATGATAATAAAACCTTAGCTTCTTATGCTAATGGTATATATGATTACTATGATGTGGAACAAATAGAAGAATTTGTTGCTTTTATGAGTGCTTATGAAATTGAATCTATGTTTAAAGAGTTTGAAGATTTTGATGATTCAGTTTATAGACCTGAAAATTTATCTATCCTTAAATATTGTTATGAGAATTATGAATACAATTACGATATTAATGCACTTATTGAGAAAGTCTCGGCTGTCCAAGAAGAGACTAATATTCTGCAGGAGTCTATGGAAGAAGAAATTACTGAAACTGTGAGCTCATTGGATGAAAAAGATGATGAGGAGAGCGAAGAACAAAAGGAGGAAGAGCGGATTAGCTACCCGTGCCCACCTTCTAATGAGAGTAACTCTTCAACTCATACATTATTTAAATTCCCTTCGTGCTTACCGAAGGATGAATGCTATGAAGATTGTTATGATCCCGTTGATTCTCTTGAAATATCCCTTTTTGATTATGCCTGCTATGCTTGTGGCCAAGATGCCAATATGAATTATGCTTATGGAGATGAACTTGCTATAGTTCCTTATATCAAACATGAAATTGTTGCTATTGCACCCACGCATGATAGTCCTATTATCTTTTTGAATTCTCCCAACTACACTATATCGGAGAAGTTTGCTTTTATTAAGGATTATATTGATGGGTTGCCTTTTACCGTTGCACATGATGATTTTGATGAATATAATATGCATGTGCTTACTGCTCCTACTTGCAATTATTGTGAGAGAGGAACTATATCTCCACCTATCTATGTTTCCAACACGATAGAATTGCAAGAAACTGCTTATACTATGTATTGGCCTTTACTATGTGTGCATGAATTGTTCTTTTATGACATGCCGATGCATAGGAAGAGAGTTAGACTTCGTCATTACATGATATATGTTGCTTTGTGCTCACTACTAAATTACAAATCATTGCTAATTAAAATTGGCTTTGATATACCTTGGGATCCGGGTGGATTCACTACTTGAGCACTATAGGCCTAGCTTAATGGCTTTAAAGAAAGCGCTGCCAGGGAGACAACCCGGAAGTCTTAGAGAGTCATTTATTTTTGTTGTGTGCTTTTGTAAAGTTCAGAAATAAAAATAATTTGCCAAGGTTTGCCTTTAGGATGTTTACAATACTTGTTGGTTTGTACGGTGCAGGACAGAAACTTTGGCTGTAGTGCGCGATTTTTAATTTTTTTACTGGAACGTCAAATGGTTCTGATTCTTTTTGCACTGTCTTTCTATACAAATTTTTTATTTGTCCTAATTTTGGAAGAATTTTTCAAGTATCAGAAGTATGGTGAATGTTCAGATTATTACAGACTGTTCTGTTTTAGACAGATTCTGTTTTTGATGCATAGTTTGCTTGTTTTGATGAAACTATCAATTTATATCAGTGGATTAAGCCATGAAAAAGATATATTACAGTAGACACAATGCAAAAACAAAATATGAATTGGTTTGCAACAGTACTTAGAGTAGTGATTTGCTTTATTATACTAACGGATCTTACCGAGTTTTCTGTTGAAGTTTTGTGTGGATGAAGTGTTCGATGATCGAGGAGGTCTCGATGTGAGAAGAAGGAAGAGAGGCAAGAGCTCAAGCTTGGGGATGCCTGAGGCACCCCAAGTAAATATTCAAGGATACTCAAGCGTCTAAGCTTGGGGATGCCCCGGAAGGCATACCCTCTTTCTTCAACAAGTATCGGTATGTTTTCGGATTCGTTTCGTTCATGCGATATGTGCAAATCTTGGAGCGTCTTTTGCATTTAGTTTTCACTTTTCTTTTATGCACCATGCTGGTATGAGATAGTCCTTGGTTGATTTATAGAATGCTCTATGCACTTCACTTATATCTTTTGAGTATGGCTTTATAGAATACTTCATGTGCTTCACTTATATCATTTGAAGTTTGGATTGCCTGTTTCTCTTCACATAGAAAAACGCCATTTGTAGAATGCTCTTTTGCTTCACTTATATTTTTTAGAGCGTGGGCATATCTTTTGTAGAAAGAATTACACTCTCTTGCTTCACTTATATCTATTTAGAGAGATGACAGAAACTGGTCATTCACATGGTTAGTCATAAAATCCTACATAAAACTTGTAGATCACTGAATATGATATGTTTGATTCCTTGCAATAGTTTTGCGATATAAAGATGGTGATATTAGAGTCATGCTAGTGGGTAGTTGTGGATTGTAGAAATACTTGTGTTGAGGTTTGTGATTCCCGTAGCATGCACGTATGGTGAACCGTTATGTAACGAAGTTGGAGCATGATTTATTTATTGATTGTCTTCCTTATGAGTGGCGATCGGGGACGAGCGATGGTCTTTTCCTACCAATCTATCCCCCTAGGAGCAGGCGCGTAGTACTTTGTTTCGATAGCTAATAGACTTTTGCAATAAGTATGTGAGTTCTTTATAACTAATGTTGAGTCCATGGATTATACGCACTCTCACCCTTCCATCATTGCTAGCCTCTTCGGTACGGTGCATTGCCCTTTCTCACCTCGAGAGTTGGTGCAAACTTCGCCGGCGCATCCAAACCCCGTGATACGATACGCTCTATCACACATAAACCTCCTTATATCTTCCTCAAAACAGCCACCATACCTACCTATTATGGCATTTCCATAGCCATTCCGAGATATATTGCCATGCAACTTCCATCATCATCATATACATGACTTAAGCATTTATTGTCATATTGCTTTGCATGATCGTAAGATAGCTAGCATGATGTTTTCATGTCTTGTCCGTTTTTTGATGTCATTGCTACGCTAGATCATTGCACATCCCGGTACACTGCCGGAGGCATTCATATAGAGTCATATCTTTGTTCTAGATATCGAGTTGTAAGTAAATAAAAGTGTGATGATCATCATTATTAGAGCATTGCCCCAGTGAGGAAAGGATGGAGACTATGATTCCCCCACAAGTCGGGATGAGACTCCGGACGAAAAAAATAAAAATAAAAAGAGAAAGGCCTAAAAAAAGAGAAGGCCCAAAAAAAGAGAGAGAAAAAAAACAAAAAAATGAGAGAAAAAGAGAGAAGGGGCAATGTTACTATCCTTTTACCACACTTGTGCTTCAAAGTAGCACCATGTTCTTCATATAGAGAGTCTCTTGAGTTATCACTTTCATATACTAGTGGGAATTTTCATTATAGAACTTGGCTTGTATATTCCAACGATGGGCTTCCTCAAATGCCCTAGGCCTTCATGAGCAAGCAAGTTGGATGCACACCCACTTAGTTTTCAGTTTGAGCTTTCATACACTTATAGCTCTAGTGCATCCGTTGCATGGCAATCCCTATTCCTCACATTGATATCTATTGATGGGCATCTCCATAGCCTGTTGATACGCCTAGTTGATGTGAGACTATCTTCTTCTTTTTTGTCTTCTCCACATAACCCCCACCATATTATTCTATTCCACCTATAGTGCTATGTCCATGGCTCACGCTCATGTATTTCATGAAAGTTGAAAAGGTTTGAGAACGTCAAAAGTATGAAACAATTGCTTGGCTTGTCATCGGGGTTGTGCATGATGTGAATATTTTGTGTGGTGAAGATGGAGCATAGCCAGACTATATGATTTTGTAGGGATAACTTTCTTTGGCCATGTTATTTTGAAAAGACATGATTGCTTTATTAGTAGGCTTGAAGTATTATTGTTTTTATGTCAAATGATAGACTATTGCTTTGAATCACTCGTGTCTTAATATTCATGCCATGATTAGACATAAGATCAAGATTATGTTAGGTAGCATTCCACATCAAAAATTATCTTTTTTATCATTTACCTACTCGAGGACGAGCAGGAATTAAGCTTGGGGATGCTGATACGTCTCCGTTGTATCTATAATTTTTTATTGTTCCATGCCAATATTATTCAACTTTCATATACTTTTTGGCAACTTTTTATACTATTTTTGGGACTAACATATTGATCCAGTGCCCAGTGCCAGTTCTTGTTTGTTGCATGTTTTATGTTTCGCAGAATATCCATATTAAACGGAATCCAAACGGGATAAAAACGGACGGAGCTTATTTTTGGAATATTTGGAAAATTCCGGAAGAAAAATCCACGCGAGACGGTGCCCGAGGTGGCCACGAGGCAGGGGCGCCCCTGACCCTTGTGGGCCACCTGTAAGGCGGTTGATGCCCTTCTTTGGCCGCAAGAAAGCTAATTTTTGGTAAAAAAAATCACGGCGAAGGTTTCATTCCAATCGGAGTTACGGATCTCCATATATATACGAAACGGTGAAAGGGAAGCAGAACAGAACGCAGAGACAGAGAGACAGATCCAATCTCGGAGGGGCTCTCGCCCCTCCCACGCCATGGAGGCCAAGGACCAGAGGGGAAACCCTTCTCCCATCTAGGGAGGAGGTCAAGGAAGAAGAAGACGAAGGGGCCCCCTCTCCCCTTCTCTTCCGGTGGCGCCGGAACGCCGCCGTGGCCATCATCATCACCGCGATCTTCACCAACAACTTCACCGCCATCATCACCAACTCTTCCCCCCTCTATGCAGCAGTGTAACTCTCTCTTACCCACTGTAATCTCTACTTAAACATGGTGCTCAACGATATATATTATTTCCCAATGATGTATGGCTATCCTATGATGTTTGAGTAGATCCGTTTTGTCCTATGGGCTATTTGATGATCAAGATTGGTTTGAGTTGCATGTTTTATTATTGGTGCTATCCTATGGTGATCTCCGTGTCGCGCAAGCGTGAGGGATTCTCGCTGTAGGGTTTGCAATATGTTCATGATTTGCTTATGGTGGGTGGCGTGAGTGACAGAAGCACAGACCCGAGTAAGTAGGTTGTTTGCGTATGGGATAAAGGGGACTTGATGCTTTAATGCTATGGTTGGGTTTTACCTTAATGATCTTTAGTAGTTGCGGATACTTGCTAGAGTTCCAATCATAAGTGCATATGATCCAAGTAGAGAAAGTATGTTAGCTTATGCCTCTCCCTCAAATAAAATTGCAATAATGGTTGCCGGTCTAGTTATCGATTGCCTAGGGACAAATAACTTTCTTGTAACAAAAAGCTCTCTACTAAAACTAATTTAGTTGTGTCTTCATCTAAAAAGCCCCTACTTTTTATTTACGCGCTCTTTACTATTATTGCAAACCTATCCAACAACACCTACAAAGTACTTCTAGTTTCATACTTGTTCTAGGTAAAGCGAATGTTAAGCGTGCGTAGAGTTGTATCGGTGGTCGATAGAACTTGAGGGAATATTTGTTCTACCTTTAGCTCCTCGTTGGGTTCGACACTCTTACTTATCGAAAGAGGCCACAATTGATCCCCTATACTTGTGGGTTATCACCAGTTCCTTTGCAGTCGAAGCACTCAGTCTCAGGCTTAGGTCCAGACTTGGGTTTCTTGTCTTGAGCAGCAACTTGCTTGTTCTTCTTCTTGAAGTTCCCCTTCTTCTTCCCTTTACCCTTTTTCTTGAAACTGGTGGTCTTGTTGACCATCAACACTTGATGCTCCTTCTTGATTTCTACCTCCGCAGCCTTTAGCATTGCGAAGAGCTCGGGAATCATCTTATCCATCGCTTGCATGTTATAGTTCATCACGAAGCTCTTATAGCTTGGTGGTAGTGATTGAAGAATTTTGTCAATGACGCTATCATCCGGAAGATTAACTCCCAGTTGAATCAAGTGATCGTTATACCCAGACATTCTGAGTATATGCTCACTGACAGAACTATTCTCCTCCATCTTGCAGTTGTAGAACTTATTGGAGACTTCATATCTCTCAATCCGGGCATTTGCTTGAAATATTAACTTCAACTCCTGGAACATCTCATATGCTCCATGACGTTCAAAACATCGTTGAAGTCCCGGTTCTAAGCCGTAAAGCATGGCACACTGAACTATCAAGTAGTCATCAGCTTTGCTCTGCCAGACGTTCATAACATCTGGCGTTGCTCCTGCGGCGGGTTTGGCACCTAGCGGTGCTTCCAGGACGTAATTCTTTTGTGCAGCAATGAGGATAATCCTCAAGTTATGGACCCAGTCTGTGTAATTTCTACCATCATCTTTCAACTTTGCTTTCTCAAGGAACGCATTAAAATTCAATGGAACAATAGCACGGGCCATCTATCTACAACAACATAGAGATGCAAAATACTATCAGGTACTAAGTTCATGATAGATTAAAGTTCAATTAATCATATTACTTAAGAACTCCCACTTAGATAGACATCCCTCTAATCATCTAAGTGATCACGTGATCCATATCAACTAAACCATGTCCGATCATCACGTGAGATGGATTAGTTTTCAATGGTGAACATCACTATGTTGATCATATCTACTATATGATTCATGCTCGACCTTTCGGTCTCAGTGTTCCGAGGCCATATCTGCATATGCTAGGCTCGTCAAGTTTAACCCGAGTATTCTGCATGTGTAAAACTGGTGTACACCCATTGTATGTGAACGTAGAGCTTATCACACCCGATCATCACGTGGTGTCTCGGCACGACGAACTTTCGCAACGGTGCATACTCAGGGAGAACACTTATACCTTGAAATTTAGTGAGAGATCATCTTATAATGCTACCGTCGATCTAAGCAAAATAAGATGCATAAAAGATAAACATCACATCCAATCAATATAAGTGATATGATATGCCCATCATCATCTTGTGCCTGTGATCTCCATCTCAAAAGCACCGTCATGATTGTCGGTGTCAAAACCGACGGATCTCGGGTAGGGGGTCCCGAACTATGCGTCTAAGGCGGATGGTAAATGGAGGCGGGGGACACAATGTTTACCCAGGTTCGGGCCCTCTCGATGGAGGTAATACCCTACTTCCTGCTTGATTGATCTTGATGATATGAGTATTACAAGAGTTGATCTACCACGAGATCGTAGAGGCTAAACCCTAGAAGCTAGCCTATGATTATGATTGTTGTTCTTGTCCTACGGACTAAGCCCTCCGGTTTATATAGACACCGGAGGGGGCTAGGGTTACATAGAGTCGGTTACAAGGGAGGAGATCTACATATCCGAATTGCCAAGCTTGCCTTCCACGCAAAGGAGAGTCCCATCCGGACACAGGACGAAGTCTTGAGTCTTGTATCTTCATAGTCCAACAGTCCGGCCAAAGTGTATAGTCCGGCTGTCCGAGGACCCCCTTATCCAGGACTCCCTCAGTAGCCCCTGAACCAGGCTTTAATGATGATGAGTCCGGCGCGCAGATCGTCTTCGGCATTGCAAGGCGGGTTCCTCCTCCGAATACTCCATAGAAGATTTTGAACACGGGGATCGTGTCCGGCTCTGCAAAACAAATTCCACATACCACCGTAGAGAGTATAATATTACACAAATCTAATCTGCTGACAATTTTTAAAGCGTGACATCACGCCATGGCCCGGTCATTATTCGAACCGTTCTTCTCAACCAGCTACTGCACATATTGCGAGGCGGTTTTCTTGGCACGTCTTGTCGAAGCAGAGATCGTGTCCCCTTATCACGGGATTCTCATCAATACGGGTGTGGGTAACCCAACCGCGCCATCAATCACGGCGCTTGGGGAATAAACGAGTTTACCAGGCAAGTGGGGAGGCACACAGTTTCTACCGCCCTTATAAAGGGACAAGGACTCCTCCTTTTCACCCACGCCTTCTTCTTCCCTGCCCATCCATTCTTGCGCACTCGAGCTCCAGCGCCCAAGTTCTCATTTTCTCCGCAAAAACCATTCCAAACATGTCCGGAGCGGGAGGCAAGTGGATGGTCTCCTCCGTTATGGAGGAGAACGTTATGAAGCTCCGGGAAGCCGGATACCTGGCCGCAGACATCGCGCACCGGCTCCCAGACGCATGGCAGATCGTCCCTACCCCAGAACCCCACGAAAGGGTTGTATTCCTTACCCACTTCGTCCGTGGGCTGGGATTTCCCCTCCACCCATTTGTCCGTGGGCTCATGTTCTTCTACGGGCTGGACTTCCATGATCTGGCCCCCAATTTCATCCTCAACATCTCGGCGTTTATTGTCGTGTGCGAGGCCTTCCTTCGCATCAAGCCCCACTTCGTCCTATGGCTGAAGACCTTCAATGTGAAACCAAAGGTGGTGGTCGGTCAGCAGGCAGAGTGTGGAGGCGCCATGGTGGGCAGAATGCCCAACGTCACCTGGCTCGAAGGCTCCTATGTGGAGACCGTGAAGGGGTGGCAATCGGGGTGGTTCTACATCACCGAGCCGCGCGACATCAACTGGGTGGCGGCCCTCGAATTTCGATCCGGCATCCCCATGTGGCTCACCTCCTGGAAAGAGAAGGGCATGTCCTGGGGTTCGTCGGTTGAGCTGACTGGACTACAAAAATGTGTCCAGAATATGATAAGCAAGAAAATCAAGCTTGTCAACGTGATCCAGGTCATGCTCTTTCGCCGAATCCTCCCATGTCAAAGACGGGCATTCAATATGTGGGAGTTTGACCCGGCCGAGCACCAGATGCTGCGAGAGCTTTTCGACACGACGCACAAAGACGTCTGGAAGGTGTTGTTCAAGGACGCCGAGGTACCTCCTCCCCTTACCGAGGATCGCGGACTCAGCGGAAAGTGCCCTGCCAATCTGGTAAGTCTTTTATATCTCACAAAATGTTCCTTTGCCCAACATAACCGTGTGAGGGGTCTGAGCCTCCATGCCATTTCAACATGACTGGGTAGCGACAGCGGAGCAGATCGATTGTCCGGCCCCCCTGCCCGAAGATCCAGCCGATGCTCTCTTAACGGAGATGCTGGTTCCAGCGCCTTATGAGGCGCCGGAGAAGAAGGCCGCGGGGACCCGGAAAGGTCTCCGGTGCAAGGTTGTATCGGACTCATCGTCCGACAACACCGAAGCGCCCTCCTCCCACAAAAACGAGGAGGAGGAAGAGGAAAGTTCTCCCCCCCCAGCCGGGGGAGACAGGAAAAGGAAGGCCGCCCCATCTGGGGAGGCTGAAGGGTCCAAGAAGGGAAGGACCCTCCTTCCGGACTACTCCACAACGGCCGCTTACAGCGACGAGGAGTGGTTGCCCAGGGACAAGCCCCTGGCTAAGTCGTAAGTATTCGGATACCATAGTAGTTCTGGTATGTTTTGTTTTATTGCTCCTTATCATGCCAAACATGATCATGCAGCCCATCCAAAGCCCATATCGACGTATCCTCTTCGGATGAGTCCTTGGGCCAGTCGGAGATGAACATCGATTCACTCCCGACCGCCTCCTCCCCCTGCCCTATGAACGACGTCGAGGTGTTGTCTCAAAGGGCACTGAACCAAGGGGAGATAGTCTTGGAGGTGCCCCAAGGCGATATTCCAGGCGCTGGGCGCATGGGGAGCAAGACTCCCATGGGCTCTAATGACGGGGGCAGCAAGTTTGGCCCCTGGCCGAATACTGCGCCGGAACCTCCAGTGGTTCTGGCCTCTATCAGGCAACCCCTTGCAAAGGGGGGCAAGCCGTCTGTGCCGATGGCCTCTGTCCATCCAGAGGCATCGGACAACTTGTTGGAAGCGCTTCGCGGCGCTTCCATTGACGAAGAGCACCGCACTGTCATGAATGCGGTGGTCAAGAAGGTTCAGTCCGCAAAAAGCGGACTGACTGAAGCCTGTGCTAGCCTCCTAACAGGCTTTGAGGTAAGTGATCAAATTATAAGAAAATGTTACAGCATAGACAGTAGCCCCTGATGCGCTGTTTGGCATTCGCAAAGAAAGGCCGAACAGAGGATCAAATAATAATCACAGGAGTCTAATCAGAATATGTCTATGTGAATAAGCAGGCTTCGCTGCTGGCCGCTGCCGCTCGTACTGTGGAGGTCTCCGCACTGAAGCGGGACCTTGAGCGGTCCAAGGAAGAGCTCGGCCTTACCAAGAGGCAGCTCGAAGAGAACAAAGGTAAGTGATACCCCGTCTGTATATTGATAAAGAAAAAGGAAGGTAGTTGTTCATAGGCTTGTCATGAATTTTGCTAGGGGCCACGACCGAAGTGGCGACCCTGAAGAAGGCACTGTCCGAGGCCGAAGACAAAGCAGCCAAGGAGCGATCCGAGTGCGAGAAGCAAGAGGCCCGAGTCGGCGAGGTTCAGCAAGAGCTCCAGGATTTCGTCAAGAAATACGAGTCCTTGGAGCGTGACTCTAAGACGCAAGGGTCCGAGCTTGCGAAGGCCCTCGAGAACGCACAAAATGCCAAGGCCGAAGCCCAAAAGGCCCTCCAGGAGATTCAGGAGGTCAAGAAGATAGCGGCGGGTAAGGCATTCATTATGCAAAGCAAGCATGTGAAGGAAATTTCCTTTTACTTACCCGAGTTCGGAGCTCTCCAGGAGCGTTCGCAGATCTACCCAGCAGTGTGTCGGATGCCGCGGAGTTCTATCGGGCCAAGGAAGGGAGCTCGACGGAGAAGTTGTTCTGTTCTCAGTATACTGGGACCGAACATTCGATGCCCTTAAGCGACCAGTTGAAGCAACTGGTCGAGCTTCACAAGGCGGCCGAACATGCCATGAGGGGTCTCATAGTCCGAATGTGGCCTGGCGAGCCCCTGCCTCGCAGCTACTTCGGTCTGGTAAGGCGGCTTGTGAATGCCTGCCCACGGTTTGAATTCATAAAGCGGTCTGTCTGCATTGAGGGTGCGCGCAGGGCCTTTGCCCGGGCGAAAGTGCACCGGGCAAAGATGGACGCCGAAAAGCTGGTGAAGGAGGGGCCGCCGGAGGGCAAGGAGCATCGCCACCCCGAAAAGTATTATGACAGTGTCCTGAAGGGTGCTCGCCTTGTGGCGGAGGAATGTGCTAAGGATGTAATATTTGAATGAATGTACTCATGTTATCCTTCAATATGAAAACGAGTTCATGGGCGCTATGTAACGCTTGTTAATTTAAAATAATACCTTATGTGCGGCCGTTTATAAAATCTGAGAGTTGGCCAGTCGTCGGCTTCTGCCCCCATGTAACTAGTACTAAGGTGTTCGGGATAAACCTGATCACTCTTTATCCCAGTTTTGGGTCCTTCGAAGGAAGTGTTCAGCACAACGAACCAGGCAATCGGACTATAAAGCTTTATCACTCTTACTTAGCCATAGAAGTGTATTCGGAAGGCCGAACTTGGGGCGCTATGTACGCCTAAATAGGACAAGGCCGACTCCTCGCCTGAAGCGGAAAAAATCTTTAAGGATTTGAGACCTCTCGAACAGCGACCAGCTCTCGCCGCATCATGACAGTCAGTTTTCGGCTTTCTCTACTGAGGTGCTCGTCCGGAAGAACCGGGACACAATCGCAGTAGTTCTCCCAGTGCTACCTTATCCGATATAGCGGAACGTAAGGTACCAAAACATGGGAGCCGGGCAAACCCAACTATTGACCCAAGACATGATTCGGAGCTGATGCATATAATGCTATAAGTTCGGGGTGCCGCACTGTCAAAAGTGTTCGGACTTTTCATGCCGTGTTATGGGGTACACTGAAGCCGCTGGCGCACTGGACGTACCAGAATGCACGGGTGCAATTTGTCGTAAATAAGCAGACGAGAAAAATAAAGGAAATGCAATAATAAGCTAACGCTATACATTTATTTAAATGATACGTCGAAGCGTATGTATACAAGTAGTGCAATAAGCAAAAAATAGGACTATTTGACATGTCCTATCCAAGGGCAAGCTGCGTATGGGTATGTAAAACAGGTATATCGATCGTTATCAGAGACCACCTGCGGATTCCCTTGTACGTCAGAGCTTCTTGCTTCCTTGGTATTTCCTTCCCGTAATGGGTCCGATAATCAGGCTGTCGGAAAGAGCTTCCAGAGAGTAGGGTCCTGAAAGAGAGAAAATGATAAAGATATACGGGTCCTAAGGCGGTTGAGCCGCATTGTGGGCCGTGCCATAGTCGTGCCTCCGCCTATGCCCATGGTATCTTGAGTGCGTAATTATGTACGCGCGGCACAAATTTCGCCGCTTGACTGGGACTAGGCCGGAGGCCGGATTGCTAGGCTAGCTCTGAACGTGCCTGGTGATCCTGTTGCAGGGTACTCCGGACTCGCTTGAAGGTGTCCGGGGGCTTCTTCGCCGAATTGGCGGTTGGCCTCAGAAGGCTGCTTTGTACTTCCGCTGCGAGGGCCGCAGTGTGCTCCTCTGTGCGAAGCGAGCGTTCTGTGTTTGCATTAACTGTTATAACCCCGCGAGGTCCTGGCATTTTGAGCTTGAGGTATGCATAATGCGGTACCACATTGAATCTAGCAAATGCGGTTCGTCCGAGTAGTGCGTGATAGCCACTACAGAAGGGGACGATATCGAAGATTAATTCCTCGCTTCGGAAGTTGTCCGGAGATCCGAAGACCACTTCCAGTGTGATTGAGCCCGTGCAACAGGCCTCTACACCTGGTATGACACCTTTGAAGGTGGTTTTCGTGGGTTTGATCCTCAAGGGGTCTATACCCATTTTGCGCACTGTATCCTGATAGAGTAGGTTCAGGCTGCTGCCACCGTCCATAAGGACTCGAGTGAGGTGAAATCCGTCAATGATGGGATCAAGGACCAATGCGGCAGAACCGCCATGACGGATACTAGTGGGATGGTCCCTGCGATCGAAAGTGATCGGACAAGAAGACCATGGGTTGAACTTTGGGGCGACTGGCTCCATCGCATAGACGTCCTTAGTGCACGCTTCCGTTCCCGCTTGGGAATATGGGTTGCATATATCATGTTCGCCGTTTTCACTTGGGGAGGAAATTTCTTCTGTCCTCCTGTGTTCGGCGGCCGGGGCTCCTCCTCGTTGTCGCTATGCAGCCCCTTTTCCTTGTTTTCGGCATTCAACTTGCTGGCCTGTTTGAACACCCAGCATTCTCTGTTGGTGTGGTTGGCTGGCTTATCGGGGGTGCCGTGAATTTGACACGAGTGATCGAGTATGTGGTCCAAACTGGATGGGCTCGTATTGCTTCTTTTGAACGGCTTTTTCCGCTGACCGGATTTAGAGCCACTGAATCCGGCATTGACTGCCGTGTCTTCGGCGTTGTCGCCGTTGTTGCGGCGCTTGTGTCTGTTGCGACGTGGTATGCCGTTGCTATTTTTGGCTTCTAAATTGCCAGGATTTCTTGATGTGTTATTGCTGCGAGCCAGCCAGCTGTCTTCGCCCACGCAAAAGCGGGTCATGAGTGTCGTGAGGGCTGCCATGGACTTCGGCTTCTCTTGGCCAAGGTGTCGGGCGAGCCACTCGTCATGGATGTTATGCTTAAATGCCGCTAAGGCCTCGGCATCCGGACAGTCGACAATTTGGTTCTTTTTAGTTAGGAACCGGGTCCAGAATTTCCTGGCTGATTCCCCTGGCTGTTGGGTTATGTGGCTCAAGTCATCGGCATCCGGTGGTCGCACATAAGTGCCCTAGAAGTTGTCAAGGAATGCGTCTTCCAAATTCTCCCAACTGCCAATGGAGTTTGCTGGCAAGCTGTTCAGCCAATGCCGAGCTGGTCCTTTGAGCTTTAGTGGGAGGTACTTGATGGCATGTAGATCGTCACCGCGGGTCATGTGGATGTGGAGGAGGAAATCTTCAATCCATACCGCGGGGTCTGTTGTACCATCATATGATTCAATGTTCACGGTTTTAAATCCTTCTGGGAATTCGTGATCCATCACTTCATCAGTGAAGCATAGGGGGTGTGCGGCGCCTCTGTGCCGGGCTATGTCACGACGCAGTTCATACGAGTCTTGCCTGCTGTGTTCGGCCCGGCCGGATTTTCTTTTAGTATATCCGGCGTGACGATCGTCGTCACGCGTTGGGGCGCGCCCCCGTGATCCGTAGATCGATCTTGTATGTCCTGCTTTGTTTTCCAATACGTCTCGCAGGTCCTGCGTGTTGCCCCGACCCTTGGTGTTTTTGTTTGACTGGCGACGGGGTGCGGGCTGGACTTCGGGCTGATATGCCGCTCTATCTCGACCACGAGGTGGCCAATCAGCCGCATCATACGCTGGTAGTGTAGATTTTAATGCTTCCTTCTCGAGTTGGGGTAGCAACCTACGCTTTGGGTAACTCTTGGTTGGGCGCTCGAGTTCGTATTCCTCGGCCGCCAGGACCTCAGTCCATCTATCCGCTAGCAAATCTTGGTCATCTCGAAGCTATTGTTGCTTTTTCTTCAGACTTTTTGCTGTGGCTATAAGCCGGTGCTTGAAGCACTCCTGCTCGACGGGATCCTCAGGCACGATAAATTCTTCGTCGCCGAAGCTCACCTCGTCTTTGGAGAGAGGCATGTAATTATCATCCTCTGATTCTTCGTCTGCTGCCTGTTCCTTAGGGCTAGCTTGCCCATCCTCCTGCTCGAAGCCTGGCTGGAGGGGATTGTCTTCGTCTTCGGCATTATCTGCAGTGTTATTATCTCTTGTGCCGGTATCTCTGCTTTTGCTATGACGGGACTTAGAGCGCCGCCGCTGACGCCGGTGCTTGGATTGCTTCTCGGAGGGATTATCCTCCATTGCCTTATCGCCATCGCCTTCTTTGGGGGTGTCCACCATGTATATATCATATGATGAGGTGGCAGTCCAGCGCCCTGTGGGCGGTGGTTCCTGTTCGTCTCCTACATCGTCGTCCATACCGTCGATGTCTTCGGAGCCAAAATCGAGCATGTCGGTTAAGTCGTCGACAATGGCTATTAAGTGGGTGGTGGGTGGGGAACAAATTTCTTCGTCGTCCGCTTCCCAATCAAGCCGGACATAGTTCGGCCAAGGGTCTCCTGACAAGGAGAGAGACCTTAATGAATTTAGCACGTCGCCCAGGGGCGAGTGCTGAAAGATATCCGCAGAGGAAAACTCCATGATCGGTGCCCAATCAGATTCGATAGGCACGGACGCAGGCGGTTCAGAGCCCGTGGCCGGGGACGAATCCAAGTGTCCGGCAACACAGGTCTCATAGGAGGTGAAGTCAGCATTTGGCTCTATCGCCGCTGAGTGCGCGGCCTCCATGGCGGGTCCATCCACCCGTCCTCGGATGGTGCGATCTGCTCCGGATTGAGGGCCGGAGTGGCCACAGGTGTGATCTCCCGAACACCCTCCGATGGCAGAGCTAAGTCATGCTCATCGTGACTGTGCAGCGCACCTGACATGGGCTCGAATCCGTCGAAGATCAAGTCTCCGCGGATGTCGGCAGTATAGTTCAAGCTTCCAAATCTGACCTGATGGCCAGGGGCGTAGCTCTTGATCTGCTCCAGATGGCCAAGCGAGTTGGCCCGCAGTACGAAGCCACCGAATACAAAGATCTGTCCGGGGAGGAAACCCCACCCTGGATCGCATCGTTGCCGATGATCGAAGGGGCCATCAAGCCTTTATCGTGACGGCACAGTGGAACTCTCAATGAAAGCACCAATGTCGGTGTCAAAACCGGCGGATCTCGGGTAGGGGGTCCCGAACTGTGCGTCTAAGGCGGATGGTAACAAGAGGCGGGGGACACAATGTTTACCCAAGTTTGGGCCCTCTCGAGGGAGGTAATACCCTACTTCCTGCTTGATTGATCTTGATGGTATGAGTATTACAAGAGTTGATCTACCACGAGATCGTAGAGGCTAAACCCTAGAAGCTAGCCTATGATTATGATTGTTGTTCTTGTCCTACGGACTAAGCCCTCCGGTTTATATAGACACCGGAGGGGGCTAGGGTTACATAGAGTCGGTTACGAGGGAGGAGATCTACATATCCGAATTGCCAAGCTTGCCTTCCACGCAAAGGAGAGTCCCATCCGGACACGGGACGAAGTCTTGAGTCTTGTATCTTCATAGTCCAACAGTCCGGCCAAAGTGTATAGTCCGGCTGTCCGAGGACCCCCCTTATCCAGGACTCCCTCAATGATCACCATCGTCACCGGCGCGACACCTTGATCTCCACCGTAGCATCATTGTCGTCTTGCCAACTATTGCTTCTACGACTATCGCTACCGCTTAGTGATAAAGTAAAGCAATTACAGGGCGATTGCATTGCATACAATAAAGCGACAACCATATGGCTCCTGCCAGTTGCCGATAACTTTGTTACAAAACATGATCATCTCATACAATAAAATTTAGCATCATGTCTTGACCATATCACATCACAACATGCCCTGCAAAAACAAGTTAGACGTCCTCTACTTTGTTGTTGCAAGTTTTACGTGGCTGCTACTGGCTGAGCAGTTCTTACCTACGCATCAAAACCACAACGATAGTTCGTCAAGTTAGTGCTGTTTTAACCTTCACAAGGACCGGGCGTAGCCACACTCGGTTCAACTAAAGTTGGAGAAACTGACACCCGCCAGCCACCTATGTGCAAAGCATGTCGGTAGAACCAGTCTCGCGTAAGCGTACGTGTAATGTCGGTCCGGGCCGCTTCATCCAACAATACCGCCGAACCAAAGTGTGACATGCTGGTAAGCAGTATGACTTGTACCGCCCACAACTCACTTGTGTTCTACTCGTGCATATAACATCTACACATAAACCTGGCTGGGATGCCACTGTTGGGGAACATAGTAATTTCAAAAAAATTCCTACGCACACGCAAGATCATGGTGATGCATAGCAACGAGAGGGGAGAGTGTTGTCCACGTACCCTCATAGACCGAAAGCGGAAGCGTTAGAACAACGCGGTTGATGTAGTCGTACATCTTCACGATCCGGCCGATCCAAGTACCGAACGCACGGCACCTCCGAGTTCAGCACACGTTCAATTCGATGACGTCCCACGAACACCGATCCAGCAGAGCTTCGAGGGAGAGTTCCGTCAACACGACGGCGAGATGACGGTGATGATGTTGCTACCGACGCAGGGCTTCGCCTAAGCACCGCTACGATATTACCGAGGTGGATTATGGTGGAGGGGGCACCGCACACGGCTAAGAGATCAATGATCAATTGTTGTCTCCAAGGGGTGCCTCCCTCCCCGTATATAAAGGAGTGGATGAGGGGGAGGGGCCGGCCCCCTATGGCGCGCCCCATGAGGATTCCTACTCCCACCGGGAGTAGGACTCCCCCCTTCCAAGTAGGAGTAGGAGAGGAGAGGGAAGGGATGGAGGAAGAGAAGGAAAGGGGGGCGCCCCCCCCCCCTCCTTGTCCAATTCGGACTAGAGGGGGAGGGGGCGCAGCTGCCCTGGCCGCCCCTCCTCTTCTCCCACTAGGGCCCAATAGGCCCAATAAACTCCCCGGGGGGTTCCGGTAACCCCCCCGTACTCCGGTATATGTCCGAAACCTCCCGAAACACTTTCGGTGTCCGAACATAGTCGTCCAATATATCGATCTTTACGTCTCGACCATTTCGAGACTCCTCGTCATGTCCGTGATCATATCCGGGACTCCAAACTGCCTTCGGTACATCAAAACACAAAAACTCATAATACCAATCGTCACCGAACTTTAAGCATGCGGCCCCTACGGGTTCGAGAACTATGTAGACATGACCGAGACACGTCTTCAGTCAATAACCAATAGCGGAACCTGGATGCTCATATTGGATCCTACATATTCTATGAAGATCTTCATCGGTCAAACCGCATAACAACATACGTTGTTCCCTTTGTCATCGCTATGTTACTTGCCCGAGATTCGATCGTCGGTATCTTAATACCTAGTTCAATCTCGATACCGGCAAGTGTCTTTACTCGTTTCGTAATACATCATCCCGCAACTAACTCATTATTTACAATGCTTGCAAGGCTTATAGTGATGTGCATTACCGAGAGGGCCCAGAGATACCTCTCCGACAATCGGAGTGACAAATCCTAATCTCGATCTATGCCAACTCAACAAGTACCTTCGGAGACACCTGTAGAGCACCTTTATAATCACCCAATTACGTTGTGACGTTTGGTAGCACACAAAGTGTTCCTCCGGTAATCGGGAGTTGCATAATCTCATAGTCATAGGAACATGTATAAGTCATGAAGAAAGCAATAGCAGTATACTAAAACGATCAAGTGCTAAGCTAACGGAATGGGTCAAGTCAATCACATCATTCTCCTAATGATGTGATCCCGTTTATCAAATGACAACTCATGTCTATGGCTAGGAAACATAACCACCTTTGACCAACGAGCTAGTCAAGTAGAGGCATACTAGTGACACTCTGTTTGTCTATGTATTCACACATGTATTGTGTTTCCGGTTAATACAATTCTAGCATGAATAATAAACATTTATCATGAAATAAGGAAATAAATAATAACTTTATTATTGCCTCTAGGGCATATTTCCTTCAATACCATGCATCGGAAGCCCGAAACATGGGCCCGCATTCTCGGATGTACGTGTACGTGTCTGCCCACTATCACACACAGTCAAGATATCACCATCATGTCCGATGGATGCGTCGTTGCGCCTCCCACGGGGTGCCAAAAGGTTGACCACATGGTTGCTCGCCATTGAGGCGGCCGCGGCGCGCTCTGCTCCTCGTTGAGGCGGCCGCGGCGCACTCTACTCGCGTCCGTCCGCTCGTTTTGCTCGCCATTGAGGCGGCCGCGGCGCACTCCGCTCTGGCATCCCTGTGCGCGCTCTGCTCGTCGTTGAGGCAAATTTACTATGGCAACGGATAATAATTGTCTTACATATTCAGGATAATTTAAAATGCCACATGCGGCAACGCCCAAAACACTCACGACCTACATATGCATACAATTATAATAAAATATAGGCTAAAAGGCTGAGCTGGCAGCCTTCTGACGATGGTCTTCTCGGACTCCATGATCAGCATAGCACCCTTGCCGCCGTTCATTCCAAGTGTTCCGACCCGCCTCCGCCTACGGAGCTGCTGGCGCTGGGAGGCTCTTGGGGCTGCTGGGCCTCTTCCAGAAGAGCTTGACAACGTACAATCACGCGCATGATATCTTCGCGGAACCGCTCCATTTCCATGTCTCTGGCCTGGTAGCAAATTCCGTCCATCACCTGCATCCTCAAGATATCATGTTGGCAATGTTCTACTTCGTCGGGAACGTCAACTCCGCCAAGGATGCGCTCGAGCTTGGCCACCACATCGTCGGGATCGAGGTTGACACGGCCGCCGCGGGCAACGATGAAGCCGCGGGCTGGCTGTGTCTTGACTGAGTCACAGAGGTCCTCTGCCCATTCCTTGCGGGGCATCAGGCTCTCGATGAGCACTGGTGACGGCGGCTCTTCGGGTGGGTCGTCGATCATGCCGCCGAGCAGCTCTGAATCTTTTGCACAGTGGATGGCAAACTGCTCATCACACATCCTCTGCAATATGTCGATTGTGCGCCCAAGGACTGTCACACCGATATCGCTGCCGATGGGCCATGGTGCCTGCACCGGCCAATGAAGCTCTTGCTCCCCGACCTGCTCCGGCTCGTTCTCCTCGCCGAAGATGTAACATAGGTAGGGGTCGACGTTGAAGCTTTGGTTGCCTGGCATGCTTGGAATAACTAATGGTAGATGGGTGAGGACTAGATCTGCATAGAGTATCGCGACGGTGTGTTGCCGCCTGGGTTATATGCAGCAAGCCATTAGCTGGTGGCAGTAAATCGATGAGGGAAGAGGCGTGGATTTTACAATTCACCCATGTGGAGCGCGGGAAGCATTCGCTGGAGCGCGGAAAGACTAAGTGGAACACACACACAACCCGAATACCGTATGCGATGCCACGTGCTATTTATCACACACGTGTTAACATAAGGAAACGTATGTGTAACTTACTAATCATCGCACACGAGTACTCGCACACGCATCGTGTGCGATAGTCCTAGCCATCACAAGCAACTAGTATGCATTTTCAAAGTTTTTAGTACACACATAATCGCACACGAATTAACTCTAGTAACCGTGTGTGTTATATTTTCTCATCGCAAACAGTTCATCCGAGTGGGCTGTTTGCCGCGTATCACACACATCTTGTTTACACGAATCGTTTGTGTTTTTTTGGGTCGTCGCAAACAGTTCATCTATGTGAACTGTCTGCCGCATATCACACACATCTTGTTAAGTTGAACCGCCTTTGTTGTGTTCCCTAATCGAAAACATTTCATCCGAGTGAACCGTATGCCATGTATCACACACACCTTGATCTGGCTGACCGTTTTTGTTGCATTCCCTAATAGCAAACAGTTCCTCGGAGCAAACGGTATGTCGTATATCGCACACACATTGATATGGCTGCCCATTTCTGTTGTTCTTTCTAATCACAAACAGTTCGTATGGATCAATCGTATGCCCCGCATCACACTCATAACTAAAATATGAACCGTGTTTGATGTCTCCGCCATCATAAACATTTTGCATCTTTTTGACGATTTTTTTACATCCCCATTTGCGATTAATGCATCGCACACAGTTTCGTCAAAGGGTCTCTGATCGTAGTGTCACGTTAGCAGCATCATGCAGTAGTGTATGGTGAACTACTCACGCATCATCGGAGAGGCACCAATGAGGATGATGAACCCCTCTGTGATGGTGTCTAGATTGGATCTCATGGTTCTGGAACTTGCGGCGGGTGGAATTGTGTTTCGTCGACTCCCCTAGGGTGTCTGAAATATTTGGGAATTTATAGGGTGAAGAGGCGGTGCACGGGGCTCCGAGGTGGGCACAACCCACCTGGGCACGCCCAGGTGTCTTGTGCTCACCACAGGCCTCCCCTCTGGTACTTCTTTGGCCCATTGGGTGTCTTCTGGTCCAGAAAAAATCTTCAAAAAGTTTCATTGTGTTTGGACTCCGTTTGGTACTGATATTTTGCGAAGTAAAACAACAAGCAAAAAAACAGCAGCTGGCACTGGGCACTATGTCAATAGGTTAGTCCCAAAAATGATATAAAATGATTGTAAAACATCCAAGAATGATAATATAACAGGATGGAACAAGCAAAAATTATAGATACGTTGGAGACGTATCACAGACCCCCTAGTCAAGGTTTGTGTTTGTCGACACTCTCTCAGCTTCCAGTGCTCCAATTCTTGCCACCTATGGCGGAGCCTGCGGTCATGCTGGGACACTCATTTGATTGTGGATGATCATGTATCACGCAATGGGGGATCAGAATGCACGCGGGTGCTCTCGGCAGTTTGCAAAGCCTTCATATTGTGATCCCTTGATGGCACTCCACTTCTGCTTGTGCCTCTATTGGTGATGGTACTTTGGTGTATGTTGGTTGGGTTTTCTCTTCAGCACCCATTTCCTCCTCTTTCCGTTTTACTTTTATTATTATATGGTTTTTGCTTTGGTTTCGCTTATAAAGTGGATTAGTCTATTGGTATATGGCCAACTTTGAGCAATATATTCAATGAGGACCCCCATCGCCCTATCTCGATGGACTGAAATACATAGAATTACATATTGTGGATCATTTCATTACAGTTTCTCATCGTCACCAAACCTCCAACCATTGCTCTAACCAGAAAGAAATGCGGTTGCCCAGAAAAACAAGAATCAAAGCCAAACAAAACTGTAATAACCATGCTTGGAATCATTGCAAAATTTCCTCGCACTTACGACAAGTGAATTTCTGACACGTCCCCCCCCCCCCCCCCCCCCCCCGGGATTTTTTTCTCTATTAATGTCATTCGCCCATCTTATCTTGTGAAGCACTAGTTCCCTTTTATCTTAAGTTTTTCTTATGATTGATGGGATTGATTCATTTCCTCTTGATGTGGAAATATAGGGGGAAAATGTTCTTCGGAATAACCGGGCATAAAGGGCACGTAGCTGGTGAATCTAGTTAAAAGGGAATGTCACCAAAAAGTGGCGGATTCTATCGAAATCAGTTCACTTGAATAAGATAACGAGGGTGGAATTTTGTGTGTAGGGGATTAATACATTTCAAAAGAATGTCAGGTGTATCATGTGGCATGGTAGGCTAAGTCTTCATGCTATCATGGCAATATAATCATAAACTGGTCAGAGTTTCAGCCAAGCACATTAATCACATAAACCTCCTGTTTCAACTAATCAATACATATTCAATACTTGAGTGCAAGCCTTGATCTTTACACTTTATGAAAAAGAGGATGAAGATTGGGTTTTTTGAGAAGTCAAAAAGTGGAAGAAAGTCTCACACCAATGCGGGTGATCACTAAGCAATGGGGAGGCCTTATAATCGATGTTGATGCGAGAAGTGGGAACTGCCATGCAACATATGCGCTAGAGCTATAAGTATATGAAAGCTCTCCTAATGAACTAGTCGGGTGTACACTCAACTTGCTTGCTCACGAAGACCTAAAGCATTCGAGGAAGTTCATCATTGGAATATAAAAGCCAAAATCTATAACATAAAAATCCCCCACTAGTATACTAACATGAAGCATATGAAAACTCTATATGAAATGAAATAGCGCTACTTTGAAGCACAAGTGTATACTAAAAAGGAATAGTAGTGTTGCTCCCTCTCTCTTTTTCTCTCCTGCACTTTTTGTGCTTTTTTTAATTGGCACCTCCATGGTGCTCTCTTTTCTTTTCTTTTCTTTTTATATTTGTAACGCCCATATATCTCGAAATGATGATGGAAATGCCATAATAGGTAGGTATGATGGCTGTTTTGAGGAAGATGTGTGTTCTATGTGTAGAAGGACAAGAGGAAGTCCTCCCACAGGGTTTGGATGTACCGACGAAGGATGCACCAAGTCTCGAGGTGACAGTGGACAATGCTCGATACCCAAAAGGCAAGCAATATGGATAGGTGGAAGTGCATGTAACATCGCAAACTCGCATGAGTCATAAAGAACTCATGCACTCATTACAAGTATATTCATTGGATTAGTCATAAAGAACCCATGCACTTATTAGAAGAATCTTCATAGTCTACTTCAGAAAATTTATGAAACTAATGCATCTATTGAGGGAGTATTCGGTGAGAAGGTGAAGTTAGGCCTGGGCATTTTGGTATAAACCAAAAATTTGGTTTCTATCATTCAGTTATTAAAATTCAATTAACAAATATGTAAACCTAAAAAGACATCCTAAAATAGCTAATCGAAAATTTGGTTAACCAAGTTATTCGGTTTGGTAACCGGTTTATACCATATTTGCTAGATATGCCAAAGAATAAGTTGTGTGTCTACCTTTACTTCCACTTGCGCTACTGTATAGGCTAGCTATCCCTCCTTATGCGGCGAGGTGGGACTAAACCACCAATTGCAGCGCCTCATGGTGCTTTGGATAGTGTTTTTGGGTAGGTACATACAAACAGGCTACATCGGGATGACACTACAAAAAAGAAGTCCATAAAAGAGTTTGACAAGTTTGTGCCTTGAAAGCAGATCGTCAGCTTGGCCCACTTAATTTTTTTGGTGACGAACGCACCCCAAATCCTATTTGGCATCCTCAGGGTCGGTTATAGGCATTTCCACAAACCAGCGCACACCCACTAAACCACCTTACGATGAGCCAGGGCTTCCCTCCAAAGAGCCGCAACACCGTGTTCCAACATAGCCTGATCTCCATCACTTTGCATACCTACCCAGTATTACATAAAGGAGCAAGCATAACACACAAATTTAGCTGAAGATCTCACAAGTTTCTTATCAAAGCATCCTCTATTGCAAAGTTTCCACAGGGCCCAACATATATCTGCAAGCCCCACTATTTGCACATTTCCACTACCAGGAATAAACTCAGGTATCCACCCAAAATATTGGGTGAAACACCGAGGTCTGTTGGTGGCCCCAACACATTTATAGAAAATTCCCCAGACATACTTAGGTCGCAGAGCATCCAAAAAAGAGATGATGGATGCTCTCAGCTTGAGGACAGAATGGCAAGTAGGGTCACCTGTCCAATTCCACTGAACCATGTTATCTTTGGTCACAATGGCATTATTCCAAATTAACTAGATCCAAATCTAGATTTTGGATTGCAGTTGGATGTTCGCACATGCTTAAAGGATCTGTCTTGTCCCACAACAAACAATTTCTCATACAAGGTTTTAAGAGTGAAATTTTCATTCTTATTTTTCATCCAGGAAGGCCCATCATCGGATCGGTTCAATACCACCTCAGCTAGCATAGAACACATGGCATGCATTTGAACCCGTTGATTAGTATTTAGCCATCCACTAGATTGTACAACCATATCATTGCTTATTTCATATAAAGCCGCCTCCACCATTTTCTAGGGCAGTTTTCGATCCCGGAATTGTCCAGAGCACACCCAATCGAGTGCATGGATCATTAGTCCAAAAACAAGGGGTGATCCATAGGTTACGCCGTTGCGCAGACGCACGGTCGGCCGACTGTGCAAGGCGTCAATGAGGCACGGATAAAGGTCTAGGTTACCCTCGTTTTCTCATTCTTATTAGTTAATTGGCCTATCTTTCATGATCCATGCTTTAGAATAATATATTAGAATTGTAGAAACTTTTTTAGAACTACACAATTAGAATTGTAGAAACTTCATACATTAATTTCTTTTAGTAAATATTCATGATCCCTAAGACAAGAGTTTGCATTGTTTATCCCCACAAATATTTAGTTCGTTACATGGGAATTGCTTTTTGCATTTGCTTTTATGGCAACTTTTAATGAAAACCGAATTCTTCAAAGTTGCTACATGTTTTTTTCTTTGATGAAATTTTAGTTACTTTTTTTGCGAGAATTTTTTTAATGAAATTTGAGTTACATTAACCTAGGCTATCGTCTACATATATTTTTGTTTCTGGCCAAGCACTACGCTTTAAGGAAAATCACCCACCCCACATGTTTGAATGTTGACTCTGTCCCTGACTGCGCTTGAAAACCCTTCCATTTCTCTCAGAGGCATTGGAGTTTGCAGTGATTGATTGTATGGACCTTGTGATTGAGTAATACATTATTTCACCCGCAAAAAAATGGATGTAAGCCGAACGACATTTAAGCTTGAATTCTGAACCCAAAATGTTCACGTCGTGTTCGTTTGGATGGCAAAGGCAGCCGCCGGCCGCAGTACTTAAACGTTAAACCTCGTCCACGCCCCCATGAACCGCATCTCCAACGCCAAGATTCCCGTCTCCCCAGCCCCCAATGCCAAAGTAATTCCGGCGCACAAAAAACCGCTGCCTTTTCTCGCATTCCGCGGCCAAGAGAAAACCCGGAAACTCTACTCGGCCGCTGCGCTATCTCGCCCATCGGAGCGCGACGACATGGCCTCCGCCTCCTCCCTCTTCCTGGCCTCCCCCACCACCGCGCCAAGGACCCGCACACCCTCCTCCCCGTGCCCCGCTCGGCCGTCCCTGCGCCCCCGGCGGCCGTCCCTGGCGGTGGCGGCCGCGCTCCAGGCGGAGCACCAGCCGGCCGTGGCCGCGGCGCCGAAGCCGCCGGCCCTCCCGTTCCGCGTGGGCCACGGCTTCGACCTCCACCGCCTCGAGCCGGGCCTCCCGCTCATCATCGGCGGCATCAGCATCCCCCACGACCGCGGCTGCGACGCCCACTCCGACGGTGCGTGCCGTTTTTACCACCGTTGCTTGTTCTTTTCCTTGTGCTTCCGTTCGTTCGCTCGTTGCGTTACCGGGCGTGTGGAATTTTTGCCGCGTGCGCAGGGGACGTGCTTCTGCACTGCGTGGTGGACGCGATTCTCGGCGCCCTGGGGCTGCCGGACATCGGGCAGATCTTCCCGGACACCGACCCCCGGTGGAAGGGCGCGGACTCCTGCGTGTTCATGAGGGAGGCTGTGAGTTTCTCAAGTTCACCCCGAATTTCATTCTCTCATGGCAAATTTCCTCCTGCTTCTGTGAGCATCACTGTGTGTAGTTGGATGATGGAATGCTTATTCAGAACAGAATGTACAGTTCGTGTGTTGCTTTTGTTCTTTGATTCTAGATTGTTGCCTTATAGTTGGATGTTGCTTAATCAGAGCAAAACCTAGAGTTTGTGTGTTGCTGTTGCTGAATGATTCTAAATTGCTAATCATATAGCACCTGTGTGTTGTAAAATTAGTTTTCGTTCTACTTGAATGAGCGATAGCTAAGTCTGAAGTCTAGACTGTTAGCATCCATTTTATGGAAATTCTCCAAAAGCATCCTTCCTTGAAGGCATCCCAGATCATCACCTGCTTATTTTCTGTTTGACTATTTCATTCCTGCATCAACACCATGCTGACTGCAAATTCGGTCTTGACTTTTCTCCTCTTCCAGGACAAAAAGTATTGCACGTTTTGGAATTTGTACAAAGGCATGTACCATGTGCTTTGAATGTTGACTGCATTCCGGACTTTTGGATAAAATATCCCTATGCCTTGGAATTTGAGCTCATTATGTGCTGCTTTTTCTACATGATCCCATCGACCATTGAAATCATCCTAGTAGTTTCTCTTCGTTTAGGCATCGAGCAGTATTTTTGTCATTTCACCAGATGTTATGTAGAATTGATCCAATTGGAGCATTATTAGTTCCTATATTCACACCTGAATCTGAATTTTGTGCTGCTTTTTCTTCATGATCCCATCGATCAGTGAAATCACCCTATTTTCTCTTCACATTGACAACATGCAGTATTTTTTGTCATTTCACACAATGTTATGTACTACTACCTCCATCCTGGTTTATTGGTCCTCTTAGTATTTTGTGCCAAACATTGACCATAGATTTAACTAAGAAAATAATAATGCATGTCACCAAAAATTATATCGTTGGATTCGTATTTAAACATAGTTTCTAGGTCATATTATCTGTGGTTACATGCATTAACATTTTCTTAGCTAAATCTGAAGTCAAAATTTAGCGCAAAATGCAAAGGGGACCAATAAATCAAGATGGAGGTAGTACCTCTGTTTCTAGATGTAAGACGCTTTGGCAGTTTAAATTGAACTGCCAAAGCGTTTTATACTCCCTCTGTCCCAAAATAAGTGTCTCAACTTTGTACTAACTTTAATAAGTATCGTTTGGTGCTAGGTTGATGCGATTTAACTGAGCATGTATCTGCTTAACATTTTTTTATTGTTATGCATCAGGTAAAGCTAATGCATCAAGCAGGCTATGAGCTGGGGAACCTTGATGCTACACTGATCTTGCAAAAACCAAAAATTAGCCCGTTCAAGGAGACTATCCGATCTAACTTGTGTGAACTACTTGGGGCGGATCCATCTGTTGTCAATATCAAGGCCAAGACGCATGAGAAAGTCGACAGTCTAGGAGAAAACAGGAGTATAGCTGCTCATACCGTAGTTCTCCTGATGCGGAAGTAGAGTATTAGAGGTATACTACATAATACAGGAATTGTATTGTATTGTAGTGTTGCTGTACAAGAGGTGTTACTACACTATCCCTGTGGTCTAGTCAATATGGAAGCTTCAGGGAAAGTAGTAAAGCTGAGTACAATGAAGAGAAATGTGTATCCAGCTTGTGTCTCATTTTATTGCTCCAAAATTGTATTCTTGTCTTGCAGGGTGCTAGATAGCAATCATTTTGGAAGTTCTTGTTATTTTCTTCCGGACCTTAAGAACCATTCACAAATTATACTGCAGTATACTGGTATGAGCTTTTTACATGTGATCATTTGTCCTGACTTAACCGGCTTAACAGGTCTGCAAACTCTGCTCATTTCCGTAACTCCAGAAATAAGATTTGTTTTTCCAATTGTCAACTTCAAATGAAGGGTCACTATTCAAAACACATGGATATGCAGTCCAATTGTTCCAATATATATATATATACTCCCTCTGTTCACAAATATAAGATGTTTTGGATATTTCATATGGATTACATACGGACTGAAATGAGTAAACAAACACACAAACGTGTCTATACATCCAATTCAAAATAAATAAATATAACATCGTACACTTCCTCCCTCCGGAATTACTTGTCACTCAAACGGATGACCTAGGAGGGTATTTGTGAACGGAGGGAGTATTTGTGAACGGAGAGAGTAACATATATACCAACTAGCAAGCCCGTACATTGCCATGGAGCTACAAAGAATCTCATAACAAATACTAAACAAAATTAGTTAGAATCTGCCTTGAACAATCTCTATAATCATGCAAATTCGCATGGGTTAAATGAGTCAACGAAATCAATGAACACCAAAGTGGCCAACCAAAAGGTTTTAACGAAATCCTTAAAAACGATTTTAACAAATTCACAGGTATATGCATGCTAGCTATGGCCAGATTATTATTTTTTTTGGAAACTATCAGGTGGGCAGGACGGGAGACGAAACTCTCGCTTTATACTAGTAGAGATATGAATACTTCACAAACAGACAACAAAAAACAACGAATGTTAAACTAATAATATATGGATATACAGTATGGTTTTTTGATAAATTTTTATCATTGCGGTATTGAAAGCATACTACATAGGACACACACAAGATTGTTTTACCAGCATACAGCATATGTGCTAAAACTTGAACCCTACAGAAATTGAGCGTCCTATATTTCATATTGCCAATCCTTGCTGCTTTCAGCAACCATATTAGCATAGGAACTTCATATCAGCACTATTTCCTCTCCAATTCTGCTGGCATATTGCAATGCTGGATCATGAGGACTATTCCCTTTACAACACAGGCGATTTAGATGACTACACCAAGATCACGAAACATAGTTTTAAGTTAACATGCTAACCGCAGCGTCCTCAGTTTCCCTTCCAGAGTCAATTATATGTAGTTGCCAGTTTTACTGATGGTTTTATACTACACCCAGAACCCAAATTAATATATCTGGTGTAATTTCAATTCAGTAAGTGTACAGTCTAGTGAACTACAAAAGGTCACCGTCTTAACTCTGGCATAAAGAAATCAAGCATTTGTCATCAACTAATTTACACTCACCAGACTCAGCTGATGCACATCACCAGCTACATCTGCCATGTGCTTGTTCATACTGTGCCATACTGCATATATTTTTTCAGCGTCACAATGCCTTGTATCTGCCGACACAAACTTAAAACCCTCAACCCCTCCTACATCTACAAAGCTCCAACCAGTCTCCTTTCTCAAACCGACTCTCTTCATTTCAGTCCTAATCTTTGCAGAGTCTTTCCATCTCCCAGCTGATGCATAGATATTTGACAAGGAGACTCTCCATATATCACTGTCAGGTTCCAAGGCTAGTAGTTCTTTAGCAGCCTTTTCTGCAAGATCAACATTCCCATGAAGTCGGCAACCAGCCAGCAAGGGTCCCCAAATGGAAGAGTTGGGAGGAACAGGCATATCCCTGATAAATTCTTCTGCCTCAGTAAATCTCCCAGACCTTCCAAACAGATCCACCACACAAGCATAATGATCCATGCAAGGCTCAATTCCATGGTCCCTTCTCATGCTTTCAAAGCACTTGTATCCTTCTGAAATCAAACCAGAGTGACTGCAAGCAGATATCACATTCAAAAACGTGATAGCATTAGGAGCATGTGCTCCAACATCTGTCAGCTGGTGGAAATACTTTAGAGCTGACTGTCCATCTCCGTGTATCCCATAAGCATTGATCATCGAATTCCAGGAAACAAGGTCCTTAACATCCATCCGCCCGAAGATCTTCTCAGCGGAATCAATTCTTCCTAACTTAGCATACATGATTATTAGAGCATTGGAGATCGACACATCGTGCAGAAAACCATATTTTACAATGTATCCATGGAGCATCTGCCCTTGTAGATGTAATCCAGCATTGGAGCATGCCTGAACTACGCTCAAGACCGTGACGAAATCAGGCACAAGCCCACTACCACCACTATGAAGAGTGCTGAAAAGGTCCAGGGCTTCATTTACATAGTCACTCTTGGCAAGGCATGAGATCATGGTGTTCCACGAAACAATATCTTTAACTTTCATGCCTTTGAATGCCAAATACGTTGCGTCAACGCGCTCAAATCTAGCATACATGCCCATGAGGCAATTTTCAATGCTGATGCTTGGAAGAGCACTCAGTTTAATCAAGTGTGCATGGATTTCTCTCCCATAAAGCGGGGATGCTGAAACCGTGCAACCATAAAGAAGCGCACCAAGAACATCAGCATTAGAGCACACAGTCCCTCTCCTGAGGTACAGATCCTCGTAAAGCCGTGCAGCCTCTTCAATAAAGCCATTCTTTGCATACATCATGATGAGAGAATTCACCACCGTAACATCGTCCTCGAGGCCCAACTGAGCAACAAGAGCGTGCACCGGACTGAACAACCTGGAGTGGCCCATCAAAGAGCATGCCTGAATGACACTCAACATTGTAACATTGTTGGGAAGGACACCATCTTCCAGCATCATGACAAACACACTGAGAGCCTCTGCTAGCATCCCGTTGAGCACGCACCCTGATATAACAGCAGTCCAGGAAACAACATCCCTGCAAGCCAATCTGAGAACCAGCCTCCGCGCGCTGACCACATCCCCAACCTTGGCGTACATATTGACCAACGAGCCGACCACAAAGGGGTCAGCGCAGAAGCCATTTGTCACGAGGTAGCCATGCACCATCCTCCCCAGCCTCCCATCCTTGGCGAGCCCGCAGGCCTGCAGGAGCGCGGCCACCGTGAACTCGTTGGCACGGACGGCGGCGGCGTCGTCCTCGTCTGCGTCGTGGGCCAGCAGCATGTCCACGAAGGCGCGGACGGCGTCCAGGGGCGCGCCGAGGCGACACCGGAGCGAGATGAGGGTGGAGTAGGTGGCGGCGTCCCGGCGCGGCGTTTCGTCGAGCAGGTTGAGCACGTGGGAGTGGAGGCCGCATTGGAGGTAGGCGTGGAGGAGGGAGTTGGACGCGACGAGGGACTGGGAAGAGTGGAGCGCGCCGGACTTGAGGAGGACGGCGTGGAGCGCGGCGGTGAGCGGCGCGTCGCGCCGCCCCGCGGCCCCACGAAGGAGGCCGACGGCGGCGGGAGCGGTGGTGGTGCTGCGGGTAGGAGGCGAGGGCGGGGGCGAGGAAGGAGCCGAGAGCGAGAGCATCGGAGCTCTGAGTGAATGGATTAACCACTTTGAGGTACTGCACTGGAGTGAGCGGAGCGGCAATGTTTTTGAGCAAGGACGGCATTTGGATAACCAATCTCTCAATGTTTTTTCCTTTTCTTAAATCATTAAATAAACTACTAGAAAAATCCCCTTACCTACCGGCTCTGTTTGGATAGTCTAACTTAGTTAGAGGTTAGAGTTAGTTTCTAAATCATGACTAACCCTGAACTAACTCTACCAAAGAGGTGTTTGGATGACATGGTTAGATGGACAATAAATGCATTAGGAGAACTAGCTTCAATTAGCACCTTTGGGTGGGATAGTTTTTTGGCCAGCGCTCTGCGCCGGCGCGCCGGCCCAAACTTTGGGCTGGCCGCCTGGTAGCCGCACGATGCGGGCGTCCCTGACCGCGCGATTAAGTCGCTGTGCGTCTCGTGTACCTCTTCCTCGCAGCAGTATTCTTCCTTCCCCGTAGTGCCTGCTTGCTTGTCGCCCGCACATGGCCTCTCGCTTGCAGCTCCCGTCGCACCGCGCGTTGGCTCGCCGTCGCAGCATGCCGTCCCTCTTCCCCGCTTCTTCCTCCTTCCTTTCTCCCTCCCGCAACGCTCGCCATCCAGCAAAAACCAGCCATGGTTGAAGCATCTCCCGCAGCCGCTCCAGCAAAACCCGGCCATGGTTGTAGCATCCACACAAACCGGTTCCAGCCTCTTCAGGTCACGGTTGTAGCATACCGCTCAAGCTCGTTCCAGCATATTTTGGCTGTGGTCATAGCATTCCTGAAGACCGATTCCAGCATCTCCAGGCCGTTGATGAAGCTCCCTCGTTCGCCGGTTGAAGCTTTTCTCGTGGCCGCTTGCAGATTTTATTAATGCCCGGCCATGATTTCCGTCATCGTTGGTTGAAGCCTTTTGCGATGCCGTTTGTAGCTTTCTTCGTCGTCCCTTGCAGCTTTTTCCTGTGGCAGTGGCCTAGCTCGAGCATGCATTGTCGTGGTTGGAGCTTTTTGTGACGTCGGTTGTAGCTTTTTGCGATGCAGTTGCAGCGCTTTTGGTACTGGCAGTAGCCAGCCCCGGCATATGTCGTCGTCGTTGAAGCTTTTTGGGACGCCGGTCGAAGCATTTTGTGGCGCCAGTTGTAGCTTTTGTTATGGCGCTGGCCGGTCCCAGCATTTGGTGTCGCCGTATGAATCTTTTCGCGGCGCCCGTGGTAGCTTCTTGGAACACCCGTTGTAACATGGGAGGTGTTGCTTGGTTGCTCGCAGCTCTGGTGAGATTTTCCCCGTAGCAAATGCTCGATGGCCTCGCCCATAGCAGCTCGTAGTCGCCCATGTCGTCGTCCGCCCCAAGCTCATAAGCCATGGCACCCATAGCAGCTCATAGTTATCCTCCTTCCACATTCGCTCCGAGCTCATAAGCCATGGCCGCCATGACCCGTGAGCTCGAAGGCCATGGCGACCTGTCGTAGCAGCGCCTCGGGGTGATGACGCATGGGAGCAGCACCCCATGGAGGAGGTGCAGCGCGAGATGCGAAGGAAGGAGTGCTCAAAGTTGCTGAACAGCAACGGCGGAGGAGGCGAGGCGGAGTGTCGCGGAAGAGATAAGGTTGAGATGGGAAAACGATATGTGACAGAGAAAGTGCATGGTCAGTTGGATCTCGTTTCATCCAACGTGCGGCGTGCGACCGGCCGAATCACTCGGCCGGTGTGTCGTACACAAATGTTTACCTAGTTTTTTGGGTGGGCTAGATGGAACTAGCTCAAATTAATACTAACCCATGGATCCAAACAGGGCCTATCCATATTAATGTGATTGTACAAATGACCCCCATAACGCCTGGACATTCGGGATTTTACCATGGCAAATCGAACGTTTTCTATGTCAATTTTAGTTACGCGATGGTAACAAGTTTAGTTGGCAAGCATGTCAAATCCGTGCTCAGTGCATTTTCTGCCAGAAATTGTCGTGTGTGTCAATTAAACTTGTCATCCTCGGGTCATTAAAATTGCAATAAAAATGTTTATTTTGCCATGGTTCAATCCTGAATGTTCGGGATTTATCATTTCCAAGAGTTGGGCGACGACTTTGCTCGCAATGGCTTGGAGGAAGAGGTTGTCAAAGAAGACCAATGTTACCGCCACCGATGCCCATGGAACCACGTTGACGGACAAATAGACAACCAACCCGGTATCTATGAAGAACAGCGGGGACAAAAACTCCGAGGCAACGCCGAGTCGCCGAACCAAGTGTCACCGGACAGGATTGGAGCCAGAGAACTTTTATTCGAGATGACACCGCCGCCTTGACCCAAAAATCTACTGCACAAAGGTAGAGAGAAGAGGATTCCATCACCTCCGCCTCACGGTGCTGGAACGACAACCGGAGGCAGAGGGAAGAGGAGATTGATATTTTGACGACTAGGGTTTCTCCAGGGAGGGAGGAGACTAAATGTTATTACTACATGTGTGGCTAGTAATATTTTCTGGCGTTTCAGCGCTGCTTCGTTGACATCAATCAAATCCGCGCAACCCTTCGAGGCAGAGACAGGCAAGGTTGTCAGAATCGCGATTTTGAATCGGATCAGAGCTCTGATGGTAGAATCATAAATCGTAGAATCTTCACTACCAGGATCGTAGAAACATAGATGTTATGAACTAAAATCGTAGAATCAGATGGGTAAGTTTGGATCGTAAAGTCATAGAATCATATAACAGAATCGTGATTCTAACAACCTTGGAGACAGGGGCGCTGCTGGCAGTTGTTGAATCCGCGCAACCTTTTGAGGCGGAGACAGGGTGCCATGGAAGGGAGTCGGAGGCTGATGTGTTCAGGTGCGGGGAGGTTGCTGGCAACATAATCATGGAGGGGTTTAGAGAGAAGGCTAGGGTGACAGCAAGGCGCGTGCAATAACGGCACTGGCCGGTGTCGGAAGAGGAAGAAGACCATGGTCTGTTGGATGTAGATCCGACAGGGGAATTCAAACTGATATTTTTTTCCAGAAACGCACGATAAAACTCTGTTGCACAAGATACAATTCTAATACAACATTATGGTAAGCATAGTTATAGAAGTTAGAAGGTCAAGGTAACACGTCAGCTTGGAAGACAGAAGATGCACCAGCCACTAGTAGAAAACTGGGCTTTGGTCACAGGGCAATATTCACATTAGTCCCGGTTCGTGCGGCCAGGGGCCTGCCGGGCCTCGTGGGGGCATTGGTCCCGGTTCGTCCGGCCCTTTTGGTCCCGGTTGATGGGACAAACCGGGACCAATGGGCCTCGCTCCTGGCCCACCACCATTGGTCCCGGTTGGTGGCTTGAACCGGGACCAGAGGCTCACCCTTTAGTCCCGGTTCATACCACAAACCGGGACTAAAGGGTTGGTCCTAGTAGCGGTCAGAGTTTAGTCCCACCTCGCCAACCGAATGGCGCTCACACCGGTTTATAAGCCCGTCCCTCTCTGCCTTGTTGAGCTCCTCTCAAAGTGAAAATAGATGCCCTTATACAGGGAATTTGACCTAAATTCAGAGTAAATTTCTCTGAATTTCATAGAAATTTATTAAGAATTTAGGTTGAATTTTCTCTATAGGCGCATCTATGTTCATTTTTTTATAGTAAATAAAATAAATAAACCTTAATAAAATAAAATAAAAAAATAAATAAACATTAATAAAATAAATAAAAATAGCAGCAATAAAATAAATAAAAATAGCGGCAGTAAAATAAATAAAAATAAAATAAATAAAGTAAAATACATAAGTAATTAGAAACAAAATGGAATAAAATAAATAAGTTTTTTGTTGTAACTAGAAACAAAACAAAATAAATAAAGCAAAAGAGAAAACAAAAAACAGGGGAAAAAATAATGCCACCTACTGGGACACCACGGCCTGAATACGACTTGAAACCCATCCATGGGCCAGGATTCAGGCCCGCAGAAGGCCCAGTAGGCCCCACAGGCAAAGAGAACGGTTAGGCCCGAAAGCCTGCAATTGAGAGGAGCTCGAGAGAGTGGGCGCAGCAGCGCTTATAAACCACTCTCGAGCTCTCTCAACTAGCGAGGTGGGACTAAACTTTTGACGCGGGGCAGCACAAGGCCTTTGGTCCCGGTTGGTGCCACGAACCGGGACCAATGCCCCCTTTAGTCCCGGTTGGTGCCACGAACCGGGACCAATGAGTTGCCTATATATACCCCATCGCCATAGCAGAGCACTCCACAGTGCTCTGTTTTTTCTGGCCGGCGAGGGGAGGGCATTTGGGTGCTCTAGCTCACCTCCTATGCACATGAGGTGTTCGATGAAATGTCTGAGCCACACTAGTTAATCTTTCTCCTCTCGAAACTCGGCCTCCGAGCTCCATTTTCCCCGAGATTTGTCTAGGTTTAGCGGTCCATCACGTCCCGTCCCAGTCTTCACCGCCGTCGATCGCCCGCGCCGATCTCGTCGCCAGCACCACCGTGGTGAGCCTCTTGTTCTTATCTTCTTTCTGAAAGAAAAAAATTCTTACTTTAGATAGATACTTGTCGAATTTTGTTACTTTTATTATTCCTTCTTATTACATAGTGCGATGGTTTTGGTATCCGCCCCCGTCGGCCCTCGTCCTGTCTATGATTCGGATGTGGTATATATTATCTTTTTATAACTATTTGGTTCATTTATTGTTTATGACAAATATGCCGACCAACGTGACATAGATTTTATTTATCTAGGAGGTGGTTGAACCGGAAATTCCAACCGACCCTATTGTCGAGAGGTTAAATTTAGTTGAAGAAGAAAACAATTACTTGAAGGAAAAAATAAAAAAAATTGAGGAGGAGAAGATGATATTGGAGTTGCATGTTGCGGATGTCGTCGATGATCACAAGATCAAGATGGATGCAATGCGCTTGAAGATTAGAAAGATTAGAAAATATGCCATTCATACCGAGGCTTGGTATCATTATGCCGTTGGATTTTGGTTGCGATTATGATCGCATTTGTTTTCGCATTGAAATGTTTTACATAGTTTCAATGTATGGTTTAATTAATTAGATGCCCTGGAGAGCTATATATATGTTGTTAGATGAGAACTATGTATGTACTTTGGTTTTAATGTGATGATGAACTTCTATTAATTTGGTCACTTAATTATCTATTCATGATGTTCTGTAATGGTTTTTGACACACTTAATTATATATAATGCACGCAGATGAACCGGCAATGGATGTACGGTGACAGACACACCTCTGAGTACATTAAGGGCGTGCATGATTTTCTCGAAGTGGCTGAGGCAAACAAGCAGAATGGTTTTATGTGATGTCCATGCCCTACATGTGGGAATATGAAGTCTTACTCTGACCGGAAAATCCTTCACACCCACCTGCTTTACAAGGGTTTCATGCCACACTATAATGTTTGGACGAGGCACGGAGAAATATGGGTTATGATGGAAGACGGCGAAGAAGAAGAGGACGATGACAACTATGTGCCCCCTGAATACGGTGATGCTGCAACGGGGGAAGCTGCTGAAGATCAAGAGGGACCAGACGATGTGCCCAATGATGCTGCAAGGGGGGAAGCTGCTGAAGATCAAGAGGAACCAGTGCCCGATGATGATGATCTCCGCCGGGTCATTGTCGATGCAAGGACGCAATGCGAAAGTCAAAAGGAGAAGCTGAAGTTCGATCGCATGTTAGAGGATCACAAAAAAGGGTTGTACCCCAATTGCGAAGATGGCAACACAAAGCTCGGTACCGTACTGGAATTGCTGCAGTGGAAGGCAGAGAATGCTGTGCCTGACAAAGGATTTGAGAAGCTATTGAAAATATTGAAGAAGAAGCTTCCAAAGGATAACGAATTGCCCGACGGTACATACGCAGCAAAGAAGGTCGTATGCCCTCTAGGATTGGAGGTGCAGAAGATACATGCATGCCCTAATGACTGCATCCTCTACCGCGGTGCGTACAAGGATCTGAACGCATGCCCGGTATGCGGTGCATTGCGGTATAAGATCAGACGAGATGACCCTGGTGATGTTGACGGCGAGCCCCCCAGGAAGAGGGTTCCTGCGAAGGTGATGTGGTATGCTCCTATAATACCACGGTTGAAACGTCTGTTCAGAAACGAAGAGCATGCCAAGTTGATGCGATGGCACAGTGAGGACCGTAAGAAAGACGGGAAGTTGAGAGCACCCGCTGACGGGTCGCAGTGGAGAAAAATCAAGAGAAAGTACTGGGCTGAGTTTGCAGCTGACCCAAGGAACGTATGGTTTGGTTTAAGCGCGGATGGCATTAATCCTTTCGGGGAGTAGAGCAGCAATCACAGCACCTGGCCCGTGACTCTATGTATGTATAACCTTCCTCCTTGGATGTGCATGAAGCGGAAGTTCATTATGATGCCAGTTCTCATCCAAGGCCCTAAGCAACCCGGCAACGACATTGATGTGTACCTAAGGCCATTAGTTGAAGAACTTTTACAGCTGTGGAATGGAAACGGTGTACATACGTGGGATGAGCACAAACAGGAGGAATTTAACCTACACGCGTTGCTGTTTGTAACCATCAACGATTGGCCCGCTCTCAGTAACCTTTCAGGACAGACAAACAAGGGATACCACGCATGCACGCACTGTTTAGATGACACTGAAAGTATATACCTGGACAAATGCAGGAAGAATGTGTACCTGGGCCATCGTCGATTTCTTCCGACCAACCATCAATGTCGAAAGAAAGGCAAGCATTTCAAAGGCGAGGCAGATCACCGGAAGAAGCCCGCCATGCGTACCGGTGATCACGTACTTGCTATGGTCAATGATTTACACGTAATCTTTGGAAAGGGTCCCGGCGGACTAGCTGTTCCGAATGACGCTGAGGGACACGCACCCATGTGGAAGAAGAAATCTATATTTTGGGACCTACCCTACTGGAAAGAGCTAGAGGTCCGCTCTTCAATCGACGTGATGCACGTGACGAAGAACCTTTGCGTGAACCTGCTAGGCTTCTTGGGCGTGTATGGGAAGACAAAAGATACACTTGAGGCACGGGAGGACCTGCAACGTTTGCACGAAAAAGATGGCATGCCTCCGAAGCAGTATGTGTTGGGTAACGTAGCAATAATTCAAAATTTTCCTACGTGTCACCAAGATCAATCTAGGAGATGCTAGCAACGAGAGAGAGGGAGTGCATCTTCATACCCTTGAAGATAGCAAAGCGGAAGCGTTACAAGAACGCGGTTGATGGAGTCGTACTCGCAGCGATTCAAATCGCGGAAGATCCGATCTAGCGCCGAACGGACGGCGCCTCCGCGTTCAACACACGTACAGCCCAGGGACGTCTCCTCCTTCTTGATCCAGCAAGGGGAGATGAGAAGTTGAGGGAGAACTCCAGCAGCACGACGGCGTGGTGGCAATGGAGCTCGTGGTTCTCCGGCAGAGCTTCGCTAAGCACTACGAAGGAGGAGGAGGAGGTGTATGAGGAGGGAGGGCTGCGCCAGGGAAGAGGTGCGGCTGCCCTCCCACCCCTCCACTATATATAGGGGCAAGGGGAGAGGGGCAGGCGCCCTAGGGTTTCCCCTAGGGGGCGGCGGCCAAGCAGATTGGATCTCCCTAGGGAAAATCCTAGGGAGACTTGCCCCCCAAGCCAAGCAGGTGGAGGCTTGCCTCCCAAGCCAGGTGGAGGCGCCCCACCTCCCCAACTAACGTGGGAAAGGGTGTGGGGGGCGCACCACCCCTTAGTGGGCTGGTTTGCCCCTTCCCCTTTGGCCCATGAGGCCCTCCAACACTTGTCGGGGCTCCCGAAACACCTTTCGGTCATGCTGGCCATAGCCTGGTACCCTCGGAACACTTCCAGACTCCAATACCCTTCGTCCAATATATCGATCTTCACCGCCGGACCATTCTGGAACTCCTCGTGATGTCCGGGATCTCATCCGGGACTTCGAACAACCTTCGGTAACCACATACTATTTCCCATAACAACTCTAGCGTCACTGAACCTTATTAAGTGTGTAGACCCTACGGGTTCGGGAACCATGCAGACATGACCGAGACACCTCTCCGGCCAATAACCAATAGCGGGATCTGGATACCCATATTGGCTCCCACATGTTCCACGATGATCTCATCGAATGAACTACGATGTCGGGGATTCAATCAATCCCGTATACAATTCCCTTTGTCTATCGGCATGTTGCTTGCCCGAGATTTGATCGTCGGTATCCCAATACCTCGTTCAATCTTGTTACCGGCAAGTCTCTTTACTCGTTCCGTAACGCATGATCCCGTGGCTAACTCCTTAGTCACATTGAGCTCATTATGATGATGCATTACCGAGTGGGCCCAGAGATACCTCTCCGTCATACGGAGTGACAAATCCCAGTCTCGATTCGTGCCAACCCAACAGACACTTTCGGAGATACCTGTAGTGCACCTTTATAGCCACCCAGTTACGTTGTGACGTTTGGTACACCCAAAGCATTCCTACGGTATCCGGGAGTTGCACAATCTCATGGTCTAAGGAAACGATACTTGACATTAGAAAAGCTCTTAGCAAACGAACTACACGATCTTGTGCTATGCTTAGGATTGGGTCTTGTCCATCACATCATTCTCCTAATGATGTGATCCCGTTATCAACGACATCCAATGTCCATGGTCAGGAAACCATAACCATCTATTGATCAACGAGCTAGTCAACTAGAGGCTTACTAGGGACATGTTGTGGTCTATATATTCACACATGTATTACGGTTTCCAGTTAATACAATTATAGCATGAACAATAGAAAATTATCATGAACAAGGAAATACAATAATAACCATTTTATCATTGCCTCTAAGGCATATTTCCAACAGTATGAAGCACTACAGGAATCAGCTACTTTGCCGTCTGCCACGGCAGACGGCAAAGGCAAGGATGGCGGACGACAAAGGCCTTTGCCATCTGCCGCGGACGGCAAAAGGCTCCGGCAAAGTAGGCTACGGTAAAGAGCTTCTTTGCCGTCTGCTTTTTGAAGCAGACGGCAAAGGGGTCTTCGCCATCAGCGGCGGACGGCAAAGAAAGCCGACGGCAATAAATTCGCTGTTAGTCTGTTAGATGGCTAACGGCAGTCTTTGCCGTCCGTGGCTGACGGCAAAGAGCCTCAAGCCTTTGCCGTCTGCCACTGTAGGCAAACTGACCAAATGGGTCAGCTGCCACGAGCCTATATTGCCCCATTTAATTCTGTTTTTTCTTATATCAATTCATTTTCACAGAAAACAAACACACACACACATATATAGACACACACACACACACACACACACACACACACACATATATATATATATGACCAGTATAGCATATCCAACACATATTACCGATACTCATGAACACATATATATCCAACACATGTTACCAAGAGTAGCAAGTTTCACAAAGTCAAAACAAAAACTAAAGGCAAGCACTCCATATCTAAAATTACAAGAAATGACATAAAACTAAATATCTATTTTCCTAAAAACTATCTTATTACTAAGATCTTCTCTGGATCTTCTTCTTTTCTTCCAACCTGCATAACAAAAACACTAAGAAAGAGAGAATGGGTTAGGAGTAGAAATGTAGCATTTCACTGGGTGAAATGCAATGCTGTAGGAGCCAGCACTTGAGGTCAAGACAATCTTAAATTAGTGTAAAGTTATGACCTTTTAACTCAGCATTTGTCTGCATGGTGTATCTACAAGACAAAAATAGTGTAGGGCTTTTAGAGCAGAATTATATCAGAAACAGTTAGCATACCATCACACTGATAAGAACCGCCAGCATGGCTGGTTTTTACCACTGAGCATTTGAGACAAATTGAAGATTCCGTGTATATGCAATACAGAGACCCCTAAGACAAGTATTTACACAGGACCAAACTGAGAAAATAGACACAACAATGTGGAAAATGGAAAAAAATCAGATAAGGAGTTACAAAGATAAACCAAGCTATATATTTTTTAGATTGTTCAAGATGTATTGGTGAGTAAAATATACTGCATTTAAATTGCGAGCACACAGGTGGAATGTGAAACCATATGTGTAGTTAATTAGATAAACCCCTCCTTTCATATCAAGCATGTACAGACATAAATTTCGCCTAACCAAAAAAGATCCATTGTATTCTTTCCCGCGGAGGAGGAGGAGGCCAGATAAAATTCTTTGTTGGTGGTAATCACAATAGCAGGAAGGGGATTGGAAGGGAAAAAATATGTCTGCTAACTAGTTGGAGTACTTGCTGCCTGCCTGTCTACATTGTATCTCAGTTTGGTTGGCTAGCTGCTCTGTTTTTTGAGCGGAGCAGTTCTGCATTGTGCTGCTGCTCCATGTGCCAAGACCAACGACCAAAGTCCTACAGTTTGGTCCATCCTACAGTTAACAAATCGGGCTACTCTTTTTGTATGAAGTGCCAAACCTGAAGATACTTGTATGGCATGCTCTACGGCGATATGAGGATGCCTTCGATATTATCACCCCCAAAGATTTTGATCCTCCCATCCCTGCAGTTTGAAGCGCAGTCACCATCAATTCAACAGGAGGTGGACATAACATGGACACCGAAAATGTGCTCAAGGGCTTGCTGGTATGTTCTATTGGCTGACTCAAGCAATGATCTGAACTGCATTAAGGCTTCAAGCTTAAGAGTTGAATGCAGGATGGCACACTACAAATGACCTACTTTAGATGCTTATTTGGATGTCTTGCTATATGACAAGAAATGGTTGTTGCTCGGATTCAGAGGGTGGTAACACAGGTTGACAGAGATATCAGCTTCGGTTTAACTTATTTTGAAGTGTAGGCAAAGTTAGGACGAGTGGAGGGAGGTTGGGGGCTCACAGCGTCCCCACGGCGAGCAGCCGCTGCACGGGGTCGAACACCATGACGGAGGAGGCGTAGGGGATGCCGTAGTGGAGCGCGATCTGCGCCTCCAGCTGGGCCACATCACCGGCCGCCCCTCCTCCTCCTCCACCGCCTCCTTTCTCTCCCCCTCCTCCCTGCAGCAACATCCAGACAAACAGAATCGCTAACACGGCCACGGTCAGCACCGGAAGAAAACTCCGCCGACCAGCCCCGGTGAAGACGGTCTGATCGACCCCAAATCTGACAGGATAGAGCGGGAGAGGGGTGGGGCGAGACCTGGTGCAACTTCCTCTGCAAGAAGCGCTTCGCGGACTTCGGGGACGGGGCGGTTCAACGCCTGCGGCAGCGGCGAGGAGAAGGCCGGATCCCCATACAAGTATCTTTGGATGCGGCGAGGAGGAGGCCGGATCCGGAGTGTCCGGATCTCCCGCGGCCGGATCCGGGCGCGAGGCAGCATGGGGCGGCGGTGGCAACGCGGGGACGAGGGCGGGGCGCAAAGGAGCTCGGTGCGGGGCGGCGAGCTTGTGGGGAGGTGGCGGCGCGCGACACGGCGCAGGCGGCAGCGCGGGGCGGCGGGGCTCCAGGGGTCCGGCGAGGAGGCGGTGCTCACCGGCGGGCGGATGCGAGGCCGCCGTATCTGCTCGCACGAGGGAGAGGGAGAGACGAGCGGGAGAGAGAGAGGGGTGGGGCGGAGAGAGAGAGAGAGGGGATAGAGATAGAGGAGATGGGGGCAACGGTTTGACACCCGCACACGAGAAGGTTTGACACCCGCACACGAGAAGAAGACAAAAGGGGTGCATCGGAGGAGATAGGAGCGCCGGATTGCAAAACGGACAACGGGGAAAATGCTCGGAAGCTCGAGACGAACACGTATGCAAATGCAAAGCACATGATGACATGATATGAAATGCAGATGATGACATGGAAAAATGCAACACGCACGCAGATGACATGGCGACGACAGCGAATAACTGGCAGACACCTGGCGTATCGGATCCGGGGCGTCACAGAGAGAGAGGGGATAGAGATAGAGGAGATGGGGGCAACGGTTTTTTTTACCCGCAAAAAAAGATAGCCCCACCTCTTTGCCGTCTGCCAGCAGATGGCAAAGAATCTTTGCCGTCTGCCAGCAGATGGCAAAGAATCTTTGCCGTCTGCCAGCAGATGGCAAAGAGGGGGGTGGACCATTGCAGTGTACTGGCGTCTCTTTGCCGTCCGCTGGCAGATGGCAAAGATTCTTTGCCGTCTGCCAGCAGATGGCAAAGAAATGACAGATGGCAAAGCCCTTCTTTACCGTCTGCCGGTTCTTTGCCATCTGCTGTTTGGTAGCTGATGGCAAAGACATTCTTTGCCGTCTGCTAGCAGACGGCAAAGAGCTGGCAGACGGAAAAATCCCTGATTCCAGTAGTGAAGGTCCTGCCAGCTACGCTCTTACGAAAGAAGAGAAAGAAATCTTCTTTGAATGCCTGCTCAGTATGAAGGTCCCGACTGGCTTCTCGCCGAATATAAAGGGAATAATAAATATGCCAGAGAAAAAATTCCAGAACCTAAAGTCTCATGACTGCCACGTGATTATGACGCAACTGCTTCCAGTTGCATTGAGGGGGCTTCTACCGGAAAATGTCCGATTAGCCATTGTGAAGCTATGTGCATTCCTCAATGCAATCTCTCAGAAGGTGATCGATCCAGAAATCATACCAAGGCTAAGGAGTGATGTGGCGCAATGTCTTGTCAGTTTCGAGCTGGTGTTCCCACCATCCTTGTTCAATATCATGACGCACGTCCTAGTTCATCTAGTCGACGAGATTGTCATTCTGGGGGCCGTATTTCTACACAATATGTTCCCCTTTGAGAGGTTCATGGGAGTCCTAAAGAAATATGTCCGTAACCGCGCTAGGCCGGAAGGAAGCATCTCCATGGGCCATCAAACAGAGGATGTCATTGGGTTTTGTGTTGACTTCATTCCTGGCCTTAAGAAGATAGGTCTCCCTAAATCGTGGTATGAGGGGAGACTGTCTGGAAAAGGCACGCTTGGAGGGGACTCAATAATATGCAGGGACGGATATTCTTGGTCTCAAGCACACTACACAGTTCTACAGAACTCTACCTTGGTGACCCCGTATGTCGATGAACACAAGAACAGTGTGCGCTCCAAACACCCGGAGCAGTGTGACGACTGGATTACATGTGAACACATCAGGACTTTCAGCAGTTGGTTGGAAACACGTCTCGGAGGTGACACCACTGTTTGTGATGAGTTGTACTCGTTGTCCAGGGGACCATCTTCGACTGTATTGACTTACAAAGGATACGAGATAAATGGGAATACATTTTACACGATCGCCCAAGATCAAAAGAGCACCAACCAAAACAGCGATGTCCGCTTTGATGCAGCAACCGAGAGGGGAAATGACACATATTATGGTTACATAATGGACATATGGGAACTTGACTACGGACATGATTTTAAGGTCCCTTTGTTTAAGTGCAAATGGGTCAATCTGTCAGGAGGCGGGGTATAGGTAGACCCACAATACGGAATGACAACAGTGGATCTGAACAATCTTGGGTACACTGACGAACCGTTCGTCCTAGCCAATGATGTGGCACAGGTTATCTATGTGAAGGACATGTCTACCAGACCGAGAAAAATAAAAGATAAGGAAGCGAATACATCATACGATGAGCCAAAGCGCCACATAGTTCTTTCAGGAAAAAGGGACATTGTGGGAGTGGAGGGCAAGACAGACATGTCTGAAGATTATGAAAAGTTTCATGAAATTCCTCCCTTCAAAGTCAAGGCTGACCCAAGCATCCTGATAAACGATGAAGATTATCCATGGTTACGGCGCAATAAGCAAATGACACAAGCGAAGAAAAAGTGAAGACTTTCTCCCGCAACTATTATGATGATACCATGCCAACTTTGTAACACACGAGTATGATACCATTGTCCGTTTTGTACACGAAGTGCATCTAGTTTTTGCCGTAACCCTCTCAACTTTCTTGCACATGCTATTTGGATGAAATGATGATACCATCCCAACTTTCAACCTTTTCAGAGTTCATTTGAAATGCTTTTCAATTTTAGGGTCTTATAGCTCAAAATAATCAGTAAATGCATGAAAATTGGTGCATGAAAAATAACAAATAAAATAAATAAGTAATTAGAAACAAAATAATATAAACTTTAATAAAATATATAAGTAGAAACAAAATAAAATAAACTTTAATAACATAAATAAAATTTATGAAACTAAAATTATCAAAGTATTTTCTGTTCAAAACATTATAAGCAACCTCTAGTATTATTGAAACTAAAATTATATAAAATTGATGCAACTAAAATTATCGAAGTATTTTCTGTTCAAAATCATTGAAAGCAAAAATAATTTTCATAAAGAACTTTTTTTGTTAGAAACTTTAATAGCAAAAAGAATTATCATAAAGTAAAATAAATAAGTAATTAGAAATAAAATAAAATAAAATAAATAAGTTTTTTGTTGTAAGTAGAAACAAAACAAAATAAATAAAGTAAAAAAGAAAACAAAAAACAGGCAAAAAATAAAAATCATGCCACCTACTGGGCCACCACGGCCTGAATACGACTAGAAACCCATCCATGGGCCAGGATTCAGGCCCGCAGAAGGCCCAGTAGGCCCACAGGCATGTACAGAGAGGTTAGGCCTGTAAGCCTGCTTTAGAGAGGAGCTCGACAACTCAGGCGCACCGCACCTTATAAACAGGTGCGGCTCTCTCTCAGCTAGCGAGGTGGGACTAAACTTCCACCACCACGCCGCTGTGCAAGGCCATTGGTCCCGGTTGGTGGCACGAACCGGGACCAATGCCACCCTTTGGTCCCGGTTCGTGGCACCAACCGGGACCAATGCCCCCCTTTAGTCCCGGTTGGTGCCACCAACCGGGACCAAAGGCCGCCGCTTCCCGCCCTTTAGGCTGCTGAAAAGAGGCCTTTGGTCCCGGTTGGTGGCACCAACCGGGACTAAAGGGGGGCATTGGTCCCGGTTGGTGCCACGAACCAGGACCAATGCTCTCAGTATATAAGAAAGCACTTAGCGTTTTTCAGATTCATCTCTGCATCAATTCCCCCGCCCCGACGACGCCGCCAGGCTGCCCGAGCTCGCCCCGTCGACGCCGTCGCCGCCCTCTGCTGCCTCGTCGACGCGCAGCCGCCCCTTCCCCGAGCACGCCGCCGGCGGCCCGCCCCGACCACGCCGCGCGCCCCTGCCCCGACCACGTCGTCGTCGCCCCAGCTGCCCCGACCACGCCGCCGCCGCCTCTGCCTCGCCCTGCCCCGACCACGCCGCCGTCACCTCTGCCCCTGCCCCGACCACGCCGCCGTCGCATCTGCCCCTGCCCCGACGCGCCGCCGTCGCCTTGGTCAGGGCCGGCACTGCCCCCTTCCTCCCTGTTTTTTCTGCACATATATATGATGTTTTTCCTAATTATATGTATATGTATGAGTATATGTATGTGTGTATATCTGTTTATATGTTCTTTTTTTAGATCTTTTTTTTTCATTTTTATAAAAATGTATATATGTATGTATATGTGTTCTCTGTGTATATATATGTTCATGTATATACGCAAAAGATAGATTTTTAGAAAAGTTAGGATTTTTTTTTCTGTTCATAGATTTTTTTGGTGATATTAATTATTGTAGAATATGCAAATGTTTGTATATTCATATGAACAATGCATTAGGCAAAACCTTTACTTTTTTCAAAATTTTCTATTTGAACATTTTTTTATGAATGAGAGGAAAAAGGAAAATAAGAAGAGGAAGAAAGGAGAAGAAGAGGAGAGGAAGAAGAGGAGAAATAAATAAGAAAAGGAAAAAAGAAGAAAAAGAAGAGGAGAAGAAGAAAGGAATAGAAGAGAAGAAGAAAAAATAGAAAAAATTCTATTTTTTCTTCTTCTCTCCTCTATTCCTTTCTTCTTCTCCTCTTTTTTTCTTCTTTTTTTCTTCGATCTTCTCCTCTATTCCTTTCTTCTTCTCCTCTTTTTGTTTCTTCTTCGTTTTCTTATGTTTTATCGGGTCTGTCGTCGTCGATATACCCCTCTCCCGATAACTTCAACACGAGGGGGGGTCGATATACCCCCTCCCCGATAATATTATTTTCCCATGTACGTATGTCATCGTTGTCGATATAACCCCCTCCCGATAACTTCAACACGTGGGGGGGGGTCGATATACCCCCTCCCCGATAACATTATTTTCCCATGTATGTATGTCGTCGTTGTCGATATATATAACTCCCTCCCAGATAACTTCGACATGATGGACGGTCGTTATTTATACCCCCTCTCGACCGTGATAACTTATACCACGGGAGCACCCCCCGGCCCTCTCGCTCGACCAAAACTCTCGAGGACACCCAAACCCTAGAAAAAAACGATGTCGGTCTCCTACCCCCTCCCGCCGCGCCCCTACCCTTCAAGCGTTGCCGAGGCCACCCCAAACCCGGAATAAGCTAGGTCTATGTTTGTACTAATATATCCACCTGCTGTCATGTTTGTGTAATAATTGCCATGTTGTAATATTTGCAGAAACAATGGAGCACGGACGAGACGAGCAAGCAGAAGAGGTGTTGGGGGACATACTCTTAGCCGGAGGTGATATCTTGTCGTATCTTAACGACAATGATGGTCTGGAAGAACAGGGCGAAGAAGCAGGCTACGGTGATCGAAGAGTGGAGGAGGAAAGACATGATTATGATGGCTCCGGTGACCCAATGCTGGTGCAAGAAGGAGCCCGTGGTGACGGCTCCGGTGACCGAACAGAGTCCGGCCAGGTAAATATATTAGTTAAGCCTGTGCTGACTAGCTAATTGATGCATTCATTGTTTTGGTATGTACACATATTAATTAACACTCGTCTTTCTTCTTTTTTCTAGCCCTCCGAATCGAGCACAACTTCGGTAAAGAGACGAGGCCCGAAGAGAAAGTTGCGCTCGGATGAAAGGTTTGAGATCACAGCAATCGCGCGCGACGGCCAACCGATTGAACCCATCCGGACAAAGGATGCATTTGCTGCTCAGTGCGGGGTTCTAGTTAGGGACAAGATCCCGATCAGCATCCACCAATGGTATAAGCCTAAGAAGGAAGACCCTGAGGTGTCTTATGTCAATGATATGCAGAAAGATGATCTTTGGACTGAGCTGAAGGCAAATTTCACCCTACCGCTAGAGGAGGATCCGGAGAAGCCAGTTAAAGAGCAATTAATCAAGTCTCATGCTCTTAAGAAGATGGCAGACCTATTCAGGAGGTGGAAGAATGAGCTGAAAACGTTTCTCGACAAAGAAGAGACACCAGAATTCATCGGCCGGTATGAGAAGATCAGAGATCACTGGCCCGCATTTGTGGCCCACAAGACATCGGAAAAGAGTAAGAAGATGTCAGCGACAAACAAGAAGAATGCTGCGAAGAAGCTTCACCATCGCACGGGGTCAGGTGGCTACCTCAAAGCCCGGCCTAAATGGGCCAAGGCTGAGAATGATCTGCTTGAAAAAGGGATCGAACCACAGACAATGAACTGGACAGACCGTTGCCGCACTTGGTTCTTCGGGGCTGGCGGAACCTTGGACCCTGTATCAGGAAGGTGCGTTTGGACGAACGAGCTTTTGAGAATACCAGTCAAGAAGACTCAGCAATATATCGATGCAGCGCAGGAAGGGACGTTCGTTCCAGACAGAGAGAACGACGAGCTCACAATGGCCCTCGGGAATCCTGAGCACCCTGGACGGACACGAGGCATGCCAGGCTCCGTTCCGTGGAAGGCTGGTTTTCCGGACGCATGTGGTTACAAAAGCCAGGAGAGGAGGAAAAAATGGAGCAGACCCAAATTCAGAAGCTGCACGAAAGGGTTCAAGCGCTAGAAGAACGAGACGACAATCGACATGCCGAAACTACCCCCGAAGCTACCCCGCCATCTCAGCGGAGAAGCAGCGTGGCTTCCACCGAGCTGCTTCAGCCGGAGCATGTCTTGACGGCTCCTGCTAGCTATCCCGTGGATGCTATCACGGAGTCTCAACATTGCCACCTTATGGCGCAATGGCAGAACTTCAAAGTCAAGGCGGCTGTTGGCTCTGTTTTACCTCCTGAACTCGGCGCAACCTACCAGTGCCGACCGATTCCAGAAGGATATGCTAGGGTGATGGTGGATGAAATAACGGAGGGATTTGAGGACCTCCAGCTTGACCACCCTACCGGTGAAGGGGAGACTCGGCTGGGTTTAGCTCTGAAGACTCCGTGCCTATGGCGGAAGGAGCTCATTAACCTTCCGAACTGGACGCCTCCGGCGAGTAAGGGCACTCCGCCGCCGCCTCCTCCTCCGGCGAGTGATCAGGGCACTCAGCCTCCTTCTCCGGCGTGTGGCGGCACTCCACCTCCTCCTCCGCCTCCTCCTCCGGCGAGTGATCAGGGCACTCAGCCTCCTTCTCCGGCGCGTGGCGGCACTCCGCCTCCTTCTCCGCCTGCGCCGGCGTGCCAGAGCAGCCAGCCTCCTCCTTCTCCGCCTCGTCAGCAAGGGCGGAAGAGACCCGCCGCCGCTCCGGCTGCTCCGGCGCGTCGTAGTCCTTCTCCTCCACCTCGTAAGCAAGGAAAGAAGACAGTCGCAGCCGCTCCGTCTGCTCTGCCGGCGTCTAGCAGTACAGCTGCCAGAGGCGGGAGGCAATACAGATTCGGTCCTTCTCTGAAGACTCCAGAGAAGTTACCATACGAGAGGACCGAGGAGGAGAACGTGAAGATCGTGCGAGCCGAAGTGAAGAACTTCTTTGAAGGGGTGAAAGCAAAGAAACATCCACCTCCGGAGGAGAAGGTAGATCTGGTGAAAGCGAAGCGCACTCTGGATGCCCTGACAAAACCACCAAAGTCTCTGCCGAAAGGCAACTATGAGCGCATTATTGCAAAGACATTTGTCAAAGCGGAGCGGTCGGGAAGTACTGTTAGTGATCAAAGGTTAAAAGAACGACGAGCTGGGAAAAAAATTGCCCAGCTCGGCGAACAAGCGAACTAATCGTGCCCCCCGCTCAAGGTGTCTAAAGACATCGTCGCTAATGATCCGAGGATGGTGGCCGGTTATAGCATCTTGGAGATTACCTGCCCGGCGATGTACATTATGAAATCATGGAGGTGGACGAACACAAATACCATTACGGGAAGCCTCTCGTCAAAGATGAAAGATCTCTAACAACGATGATGCGAAGATTACATGATTGGTACGTGAAAACTTGCAGAGAGTCTGATGGGATGAATATTTTGACGTTGAGAGTTAAACCGGAGCATGACCTCGTTGGAATTGAACTGCTGAATGTTCCATTTGAGGAGTTCTTCCAGTTTTTCAATCAAAAGGCCCTCGATAAATCAACGATCACTTGCTACTGTCTGTAAGTAGTAGTACTTCTGTCATTAAGTCTCTCTATATAGTTCAGCTCTTTCATTGCATGTATTTATAATTATCCTCACTATATTATGCAGATTGAAGATCGCCGAATTGAAGAAAAGACAAATCGGTGATATTGGGTTCATTAACACAAATCTCATAGATGCATATATGGTTGAAAAACATGCCAAAGAAGCCGAGGCCAACTTGCTACGATCGTTGGTATTAAATCAAAACAAAGATATAATACTCTTTCCTTACAACTTCAAGTGAGTGTTACTGTCTTGTGCATATTCGGTTTTCCTTATTAGTCCAGGTTATGGTAATGTAATTGATGACTTATGCATGCATGCGCAGTTTCCACTATATTCTCCTAGAGATTAAGCTTGAGCAAGGAGTAGTAACCGTCTTAGACTCGAGACGAAAAGATCCCCAAGACTATGCGGACATGACTCAAATGCTCGAGAAGTAAGTTAAATCGATCATTATCCACCATATCAGTAACTTTGTCATTTCCTGATATCAAGTAATTGTTTTCTTTGTCTGGCAGGGTTTGGAGAAAATTTACCACAAAAGCTCCGGGACTGCCGAAGAAGCTCCAATTTAGACACCCGAAAGTAAGTACTATAGTAGCATGTTCCGCACATCTCCTAGTGATTCAAGCGCTAGTTTCATCAATACCATTTAGCATGCTTGCTTATCAGTTAGATTGACCTCTATTTCTTGTAAAGTGGTTGTGGCAGGAACAAGGGAATGATTTCTGTGGATACTACGTTTGCGAGTCTAACGACCTGCGAGCGGGGCTACTCTCACGAACAATATGAAGTGCGTAAGCAATAATATTCATAATTTTATTTTATTACCATCATTTGTGTCGAGTTTCATTTATTTATATATATATATATATATATATATATATATATATATATATATATATATATATATATATATATGTATTGACCCCCTTCTTCAAATTAGATGTTTCGGATGCGGGATGAACTCCTAGCAGAAGATCATATGCGAGCAATTCAAGAGGAATTGGCGGCATTCTTCCTTGACCACGTGATCGCTGAAAACGGAGAATACTATGTGGACCCTGTGTTCTTACAATTTAATTAGGAGATTATATTGTAAGAGATAATTATTGTATATATGTAGCCGGTAGTATCAGATAGATATACGAGAACTTGTTGTTCGACCAATCTCTCGGAGAAGGAGAGGTGGTCGATATCACTTCTCTCTGTATGCATATGTTCATGACGATCTTCTGTTTCCTTCATTTGCTTACTAGCTAGCGTGTCTAGTCCTCTCCATACGTATATAGTACGTAGCGTCGACCAAGCACGAAGATAAGAGAGGACACTTTTCTCTATTAATTAGCTGACTAACACAATATATGAAACACCTAAATTAACCCCCCAAAACCCCCCACCCCCCATTTCAAAAAAAAACAAAAACCCCAGCCCTGAAATGCTGACGCGTGAATGCCTACTGGTCCCGGTTGGTGCCATCAACCAGGACCAATAGGCCCAAAGGCCCCCCTGCCTGGGCTGGCAGCAGCGGCCACGTGAAGGACCTTCTGTCCCGGTTCGTGTAAGAACCGGGACTAAAGGGTTAGGGCTTTAGTAACGACCCTTTAGTCCCGGTTCAAAAACCGGGATAAAAGACCCTTACCAACCGGGCTAAAAGGCCCTTTTTCTACTAGTGAGCGCATGTGAACATCTCGTAGCTGATCAACTTCTATTTGTCAATGTCAAAGGACCAACAATCCTGTGTGTATATAGGTCAATAAGACAGTAAGTCAATCGACGAACGATACATATCTTAACCTAGAGGTGCACGTTTTCATACAGATCCCTGTATGCATATAAATCCCTACTACATTGAGATTGAAGCGATGCCATGATAGTTGGCATATGCGCATCAAGTATGAGATCATCTCCCATTAGTTATCTTTCTTGCTATCCAGGTCTTCAAGAGCAGACAGTCTTTCAACAAGGGGTGGATGGGAGTAGTGGTATGCTGAGTACCACGGATCTGTGTTCATTGCAGATAAGTTCTCTTCCTGAAATTTTCAAGCACGTACCAAGTTAGTTAACTCAAATCTCCGCACCACTATACTACAGTAATGGTATAAGTTTAGTAAAAGAGAGCTAAGAGCTTCCAAACAAAGAGGCGTAAGAGAATAAAGCAAGAGTAAACAAGAGGATGTTAGTAGTTTCTCGAACCAGCATTGAATTTTGAGAGAAGGTTGCTTGATCTAGTGATCGATTATGGTCAGATCTTGAAGTAAGGTGTCGATGTCCAGTAGAAAAATAACACCGACTCCATGGTCAACTATAAGAAAAGCAGAAAAAAATCGAAAGGCCTTTAAATGGTTACCTGTAGTTTAACAAGGGCTCCCCTGAGCTCGGGAGCATACCCAAGGTTCTTGGCAAAAGCATCAGCCTGGATATTGAGATAGGATTAGGTAAATGCAACCAAATTTGAAAGCTGTCACAACGGAAAACTTGAGATGAATACAAGAGAGAACCTGAAATTCAAATGCTCTGCTGACAAGGTTGAGGCAAAAACTCAGAAGGTGTTGGACGGGTATAATGGTGTGCTGTCATGAAAAGAATGTATGTGTCAATCGAGTAACAATGCTGGAAATCTGTAGGGAGTGCATCTCACTGCAAGTTTAAATGGAAGATGTAAACAGCTGACGTTCGATCTCAATTTCATTTCACAAAAAGATACTACTGCTAGGGCGGAAATTGTACTGAAAACATCTCCACGCAAAGATAATAGCACGATAATACTTCTTAAAAAATAACGAGCATGACATACCATAAAAATGATCAGTCCAATGATTACCGGCTGATCCTCAAAACCAAAACTTTCAAAGAGATCTTTGGAATTCCTTACAAGAGTGTATCCTCCGAATTGCATAAATGTAAGCACCTGCAAGTAGAAAATGAGGTGAACAAAAGAATTTTCAACATCTAAAAAATGCTTGAGATGCGTGCTTTTCTTTTTTTAATCAAATCAAATAATAGTTTCCCAGGAACCAATGCAATGGGGACACAAACTGATTTTATGATGCGTCATTGCACAAATTCCATCAGTAACACTAGAACAATACACATGAAGGTGCCTAACAGTATAACCCCTTGCATGCTTAAAATCGAGTTCATATTAACTTATGCTATAAATAATTTTGTTAAATATTCATTCATCTAATTAACCGTTCTCGTGAGTAGCTACTCATGACTCGTCACATTACATCTACTATATAGATTAGCACCACCCCTAGGGGCTTCATCAGAAGAAATATCTTGCACTTTTTACTAATAAACAGGATACTTTATTAGAAACAATACTGCTTGAATTTTATACCAGTTCTCAAAACTAGCTGCGTCTTCAATTCATATAAACACGTTCTTATCAGTGCCCCCGACCAAGCTTAATTTTGTTTCTTCCCTTATAATTCAGTATACCATAGGCCAACTGATGCAACAATAAGAATGGCACAATGAACCTCCAGGAAAAACAACAGAGGATTTCCGGGCTAAGGCATTTTCACTTGATGACTACCATATCTTCACGTAGCATTTGGTTGCTTGGATGAAGTTGTATGAGAGATGACCATCCAGCTTTTAGAAACCATGATTTTATTTGTTTGGTTAGACTGGGTAGGTCTATACCCCATTAAAGTGAATATAGCTCCAACAACCAGGACAAATCCAAGCAGTAAAAGAACTCGGAAGAGCCGAGCCATCTATTGCCCGCACTGTCACGCGACAGCACATGAGCCTAGTGCACAGCTTGTCAGGCCTATTTTTCTTTCCTCACTGTGACACTTCTCTCTGTCTCAGCACTCCTCTGTCGTTTCTCATCAGGTCGGCATTCTGGGTCTGTAAATTTTGGTGTCTTTGTTACATTTGCACAGTTGTATTGGAGCAGCAATATGTGTTGTTTATTATTGTGTACATGGACAACATAACACTTGAACGGGGAAAGACTACAATAGAAGCTGGACATATGGTAGAAAAACTGAAGACGAAAAGATCCAACGGCTCCAACTTCGTTTTTTCTATTTTCATATCCTATGCCCAGCTAATCATGTTTAGGGATGTAAACCGGGTCCCGTTTAAGCCCACTTATGGTCTAAAAGTTCAATAAAGTTTTTTTTTCCGGGAAAATGAACTATCGAGCTAGCTAAAGCTAACCAAACACAATTCTGGGTAATCCTATCCACATCTATCCCTCACCCAAACATAAAAATGGCTCACCAACTCACTCAACCAAACACATATTTGACTGCCCACCATCCCTACCAACCCTCCGTATGGCCATCTCACATCCAACTTCATCCATGCAACCAAACGGTACCTTAGCTATCTAGTATGCAAATGCTAATGCACCAAAACTAATTGGCTGACTGGTGCGCAGAGGACATAATTAGTTATCTGGATGAGAAAATACCTGCACAGCTACAAAGGAATATGCAGTGTGATTGAGTTTCCAGTGCCCAAGCTCGTGCGCAAGAACAGAAACGATCTCATTATCATTACTACACTGAAACAAACACAGTCAAGTAGTCGAACCTGCGCATGAGTTCCCAAATCGCAATGGAAAAATAATGAACACAGTACAAAAAATGGTGGTTTGTTTGAACCTGTTGTATCAATGTGTCATAGAGAACAATGCGCTTATTCTTGAAAAACCCATACATGTAAGCCTGAAAGAGATTGACAGTTGAAATCATATCAGAAGACCATCAATAACTAGTTAGCAATGAAAAAAAAAACTCCAAAGGTAGAGCAATTAACATATACATTACTGTGGCTTGATCGAGTAGACCCATCCACCACAAAAAGCTTTTTCAGAGGAAACTTGAGGGAATCTGCTAACTTCTCTATTTTCTCCCTGAGCGAGCCTTCGGGAAGCTGTTGAAATCAGCAACTTCAAGTTCAGTCTTACCATGAAGTTACTATGTGGATACAGATGCAGCATGGATGCACTACATACCATTCTCACACGAAACCATATTGAATGAGGAAAATGACGGACGCAGTGCAACAAGAAAAGATACTCACAGGAGTGAATTTGTTGAACAGAGGAGCTATCATGATAGGGTAAATTGTCATCATCAGCAGAGCTAGCGCAAACATAAAACCCCAGAGATATATTGCTAGGTAAGGCCCTCCATTCTGAAGCAGTACAGGAAAAGGAAGATTAATAAAGTAACTCGGTTAGGTGACATATGCGTTCATCTGATTGCGAAAAGGGTTAAAGGCACGGTTAATAAAGATGCATATTAGCATGATAGTTCAGAATAGAGGGTGGCACAAAATAAAAATATGGTGTACCTGTACTATAACGATGATAGCAGCCACAATTGGTGGTGCGAGTACAACGGACAGCAAAATTCCCTTGATCATGTCCCAAATGAAGAGCCAGAATGTTTGCTGAGAAAGGACAAGAGAAAAAAACAACATAAATACGTGAGGAAATGAAGATATCAAATTATTAAGTGCTCCAAAGCACCACAAGTTGACACGATTCAAACATATAAATATATTCCTTTATGTTCGAATTAAGTGCTCCAATGCACCACAAGTTAACAAAATTCAAATACATCCATATGTATATTTGCTTTATGTTCACAAACGGAAGTGCAGAAATTGAAAATTAAAGACGGACCTTGTTAAACCCGTGTCGAGCCTCAATAACAAAAGTAGAGTACAGAGAGAATGGCAAGTCTGTGATCTGTATTGCATCAAGTATGTATTAGGCAATCACATTGACATAAAAAATTGGATCGCCAGAAGAGAAAATATTGATAGACAATGAACACGGGTCAACATTGAGGTTACTGCTAGGTGCCATGGAAGCATTCAAAAAGAACTGCTGATCAATCAATCTAAAGAAATCAGAATCTTGATTGATGCACGTTTGAACAAAACAAATGCACCTTATGTTATTATAGGTTAAAAAGAACATCTAGTGAAAATGTTGAAATGGATATGGGCTAGTAGGTGAACTCTGATAAAAGCACCAATCATTCCAATTGTATTCCACTAAACATAGCTATTTTAGAAGTGAAAGCTGTGCCGCATCGGGTGTTCCACTTAATTTTAGAAGTATCTCTGTCAGGACCAAAATCAGCAGAAAGGAAGACACGTCAAGGAGTTTATAGGTGTAAAAAAAACTATGAAATTAACTCCTGATTCTTAGATTCCTTACTGCAATAGCTAGCATATAATCAAGCATTTGGTCCTTCAGAGCTAAAGCTAATGCGTCACATATACCTAATCCAACTAAGTGCAAAAGACTCTTGAAGATAATTTAAAACAACTGAATATGAAAGCAGAGAAAATTAATAAACACATGGCCTTCTGAAACAGGCAAACAAATTGATAATACCTGTGACCAAACCATGACACCTGCTAAGAATGCAAGGGTGTGTATTATCTCATTTTCTGCATTCAGGCCAACATTGGTTACTAACACTCCAGATTTCTATAAAAGGAAGAGGATAGTTAGAACCAAACTCCTGCACAAAAAGGGTAAAGGAAAGCAAGTTGAAGACTTTGTATTACCGTCCAAAACCAAGGAAGAACTTTATAGTACAGTATCACGATATCGCATACTATAGTTATGGCCTCACGTACAAAATTGAAATTGCTGTAAGAGGAAGTATACCTGTCAGTACAGACAGTCTAAAAAGATAGAGAGAATATTAAGTGGGAACGCAGCTAATGAAATTAGGTGTCAGGAATGGTTTCTAAACGAGGTATGGTTGCAAGGACTGAGTAGTTATAAGCACCTTTTGTCCAGGCTATAAGCTCTCGCCTGCTCAAATTTTTCATGACTAATTACCTTTGCCAGGGATTTTGGCAATGTTGGTAACTTAAGGGCTCTATGCTGCCTGATGTTAAGATATGTCTCAAATATGTAATTGAGAGTCATAAAGCCTGCAGAAGGGGCATACAATGAGACGAGCATGTCAGGAATAGACAATAGCTACAATAATCATGATGATGATATAACAAGGTAAATAAAAATACAAAATCTTGACTTTGCACATACGATCTGTTCACACAATTTTGACAAACTTATGTTAAGCACTACTGCTTGTAACTTAGTTCAGAAATATTGGCTCGCTTCGTTCTGGTAAGTGATCATCAAATCTGCACAGTACCACATTTTGTGTTCCATAACAGAGCTTGACAGCACAAACAAGTCCAGTGATCAGGTGACAGTGACCATCTTCAGTCAAATGTAATTTTGCCGATGTTCCTGCCATGCTGAATACTCTACACTAACAGGTAACTCAATCTATCCAAAACCTCAGATCACTGCACCTGGATAACCTCTCGCACCCACACGACTCACACCAAAGCCATCAAGATCACTCGGCTACACCAGAGAAATCAAACTGCCCAGACGTCACACCCAACGGTTCCGTGGCACGGGCAAATCCAGCAGCGAAAAGCCCCCGACCCCCACTAACCCCTAGCTAGGGTTTACACGCGGATCCCGCGCCCATCGAAAGCCGACACGCCCCCGGGGATCGAGCGAGCAGACGAGCGAGTATGGGGAATAAGCAGCGGAAAGGCGGAATCTTACACAGGACGGCCTCCAGGTAGGGCAGCGCCATTGGAGCCGGGGGCGTTTCGGAAATCGAGGCGCGGAGGCGGCTTGTGTGCCGAGCGAGGGACGGGCCGGCGGGGAGGGGGTCGAGCGCAAGGACGATGGAACAGTGGGAAGAGGAGGAGGTGGGGTGGGGGGCGGCGTGATGTGGAAAAAAGGGGGCGGATACTTTGCTCGGGCCAGTTGCTCGGAGTTGGGGGAGGAAGGTACCGCGGCTGCAGCCACGCCGGGACCGGGGGGAAACGGCCTGGGAAGCAAAGGGCTTTGGATGTGGCTGTCGCCTAGCCGAATTTTCTTGAACTTCACTGTTTCTTCTGAAAAAATGAATGGGACCGAATTACTCAAAAAAAAAGGGATTGAATAGTAGATATTCTCTTGGGGGGTGGCTTCTTCTATAAACCGTCCCCTCCCCAGCTTCTCCGATATGTCGCCGCTCACATCTCATCCGTTTGGACATTTGAACTAGTAAAATTAGATGATGCTTCACGCGCTGGCACGGAAACCGTGCTAAAACAAATGCATCAATAAGTGCTTAAAACACCTAAAACTAATTACAATATGTATGTAAGAGTATTCTTAGCTCACGATTTTATACAATAAAGTTAGGTAATCGTTTGTAACCGGCGCGCCGGCCGAAAACTCAGTCGGCCGCTTTCCCACGCGCGCACGAAGGGAGCAGTGGCCCCATGCAAACCCACTCCCGTACCTTATCTTCTCCCGTTCCTCTTTTTTCTCAACCGCTCGTTCTCCTTTCTTCTCTGTCGACGCCGGCTCAGGAAATACCATTGCCGCACCCTACGGCGACTCATCGGATGTTGCGTCCAGTAAGCAAAAAGCTGCACCCCCCCCCCCCCCGCCGCAGAAGCTGCAACCTCAAAATCCGAGAGTTGTTCATGGATGCTGAAACCAGTGATGGGCGGAGTTACATGGAGGCGACCACCGTCGCCATTACAGTCACTTTGTACAACCCACATCATCCAGATGCTGCAACCGTGGCATCCAAGTGCTGGAACCACAGTGACCAGATGCTAGAAGCTAGCAGCTGCCGATGGTGACCACACACGACGGGGGAGTGCTACAACCATGACATCCAAATGCTGGAACCGTGATGCCGAGAAGTTGGAACCATGTTGGCCTTTTGCTACATGCATTCATGGTGGAGCTGTGACCAGCGACGGCGGTGGTGACGTTTTGCTGGAACCATTGGTGAATTTTGCTATGACCCACATGTAAATTTGCTACCTACATTCACGGCAGAGCTACGCCCCGCATGACGATGAGGACGTTTTGCTGCAACCGTGTCAGATTTTGCTACAACTGCCGATTTTTTTGCTACATCCATGAGGGCACAACAACGACCTGCGACGACGTTTTTTGCTGCAACAGCCATCAGTTTTGCTACAACCATGCAAGAAATTTGTTACATCCATTTTGGATGGCAGAGAGGTAGCGGGGACGGCCGTGCGACGGTGCTTAGAGGAGTCCGCCATAGTTGTAACCTTTCTTGTGAGGGGAGCTGCTAGAGGAGGGCGGCGTGGATGGGGGTGCTGCAACCACGAGCAAGTCCGGCGACGGCGAGCCTCCGTTGTTGCGTCAATGGGGGAGGGAGCAGGGGCGCGAAGCCAATGCACTGGTGGTCCGCGTTGGGGAAGATGAGGCCGGAGAAGGGGGGCGCGGGGCCGCTGGGCCAGCGCGCCGGAGGTCTGCGCGAGCAGGAGGAAGGGGAAGGCCGCAGGGTGAGCTGGGCGTCAGACGAATTCTGACGAGCGCGCGGCTCGCATCGTACGGCTCGGAAGTGACCGGCCCAAAGTTTGGGCCGGCGCGCCGGCGCCTATCATCCCCCTTAAAGTTATATGACAAGATGGTGTATAAAAAAAAGAAAAAAGAAAGCATGAACTATATGTTTTTTTCTTCGAACGTCGGACGCATATATAGTTTATGACCACACAAAAATTAGCGCAATAATCGAATAGTTATTGAGGTGCATGACTTGATTCCCAGGAAAAAATGAATGCATGATTTAATGAGGTGACATGGTTTACATTGATAGATTAACTAGCACACAGAGGTGCGGTGACACTCCGCGCCCATCGAAAAGTTTGTGCGTGCGTCTATGTTGTATTTTTTATAGGACGTCGATAACTGCCACACGTGTGGCATCTAGGGGGTATCTGCCGCACGCCCCGTGTGGCATCGACACAGGCCCGCCCGCACGAGCACGTCCGGGCGCATCCCGCCACAGCCCGCACGTTCGGTGTGCGGCGTGATCGCCCGCATGAGCACGTCCGGGCGAGCGGCCACGCGGCCCGCACGACCCGTCTCGGCCGTCGCCCCTCCCCGCCTGCGAGCCACACGCCCCGCGTGGCAGTAACCACGCGTCCCGCCGCCATTGCTATGGTCCGGACCCTCTTCCATGTACGTGTAACTCCAGTTGCCATGTCGCTGAACTGCAGTTGCCATGTCGCTGAACTACAGTTGCCATGTCGGACAACTACAGTTGTCATGGTTGCTCAACTGCAGTTGCCATCTCAGGTCAAGTGCCGGATGCTATTTTTGGGCAACTGCAGCTGTTGCCATGTATGGTCTGGTCTACTACAGTTGTCATGATTTGAAAACTTTAGGAGTTGCCACCTACTAACAGTAGACAGTTGCCATGTAGCACTACGAACACATGGCAAAAAACATGTCCGGGGTAAAAGAGAGTTGCCATCTGCTTACAAGCACACTAGGGCAGTTGCCATGTACCCTACAAAAACACATGGCAATTGATAGCTTTTGGTGTGTGGAAGAGGAGACGGGCATGTGGACTACGGTGGTATCTTTAGGAGTTGCCACCTATTAACACTAGACACTTGCCATGTAGCGCTATAAAAACAGACGTGGCAACAATAACATGTTCGGGGTAAAAGAGAGTTGTCATCTGCTTACAATCACGAATAGGGCGGTTGCCATGTAACCTGCAAAAAACATGGCAAATGACAACTTGGGTGTGGGAGAGTGGGAAAATGGGCAGTCGTGGGAGATGGGGACAGAAGTCGTGCGGGGCGTGCGGGCGCGACGGCAGTTCCACCGCACGCCCCGAGTCGCAACCGCTGACCTCGGAGGGAAAACAGCGTGCGGGCGAACTCCCTCATACGCCACACACGCGAGTTGTCCTACGTGGCACACAAAATCAGCCCTCTCGTGTCAAGATTCGTGCAAAAGGCATTGGGTGGCGATCAAGGCGTGTGGGCGAGAGCGTTATTGTTTTCGTTTTTATAGGAGAAAGGGTGTCAGTCGGTTTAAGAGCGAGCAGTACTAAGATTAAAAAAAGTGAATGGGTCATCCCCGTGATTCATAGCATTAAAAACATTGCCCAATAGCATGTAGGCATCGGCCACAAACTGAAAGTGACTGAGACGTCACACATCACAATGTGAGAAGGAGATTGAACCATCAAATATACATGTATACCATTATTTTTCATGCTCACATGTATTTGTACTTATAAAAGGACCAAGCTCATAAAATATTGAGGTATTCTTATGATCAGTATGTCTAATTAATCATCACCGTCATAGGTCTGAGGACAAACAAACTTTTAGTATCTCTGGGTTGCTATAACTTAATCACAACAGTAAGAGGTAAAATGGTTGTAAAAGAATGCATATTCCTAGTAGTAGAAAAAAAGGAATGGCTCGCAATAAAAATCAAGGAAATGCATTTTGCTACACTTCAATTCTGATGCTTTGCAATTTAGAGCATGATAATTGGTACTTGCCTTGATGGAGTATGCACTTGCAAGAAAGCTGACAATTTAAGCATACGGACAGCGCCGATCCAACATAGTCTGATGCTAAAGCTTTGGAAATAGAAAAAAAATAAAGGTTTGTCTTAATGTCTTTCAAAATAAAGTACTCACTCCGTTCCAATATAAGTGTCTTAAACTTAGTACAACTATACTAAAACTAGTACAAAGTTAAGACACTTATTGAGACAGAGGGAGTATAATTTAGCCAGAATAACTTGTTGGCTGTTGTGTTCGTTGCGACAAATTAAGAAGACAGCGTTTCTAATTGCAAGGAAAAAGAACCCAGACGACTTCATTGGCATATACACAGATTTCTTAAAAAAAAGAGTAAAGCATACCTCGTTGGAGATGGAACTAATTCTCAATCTTAAAGGGAAAGCTGACTGCGCTCAAATATGAACTCCAATAAATGCAAAAACTCACTTTGAAGAAGATCTTGAATTTACAACATTGCCTCGACCATAGCTCAATTACACTAAGAGATAAGTTACGCCCATGCCTATACAATAGGTTGTCTTCTTGTACATAGATATACCATGTGAGATATATAGTACATATATTCGACACTCCAAAGAATTCATCAGCAATGCCTATACTCACATTGTAGGATTCCTCCTTCAGGGATTGTGTTACATTGACTGTTCATACTTATTATTGTACGCACTTTATGACCTGCATGATCTGTGGGCCTCGCCTAAACGCGGCGCCATTCCTCGAAGGGGGGGGGGGGGGGGGGGGATGGATCTGCCGGCCTTGTCGTCATGGCGGCCTTGCTTGTGCGGCGGTGAGCCGCCGCGACCCCCTCGGCCACCACGCCCGCGACCTCCGCTCAAAAGGGCTTGTGCGCACGAGAATCGGCCGCCGGGGTGGGTGGATTTGGCGCCGGAGAGAGGGGAATTGCGGCGGAGACTGGTGCAGGATATCGCGGATAGGAACTCTAAATCGGCCAAGATCCGATAAATATAGCGGCGGAGCCGGGGATATACGGGCCAGATTTTATTTACCTGATTTGCTCGGGCCGAAACTTTCCCATTTCCTGTAAATTGGCCAGAATCATAAGGGTTGGCGCTCGTACATGATCGGCTAGAAATGCTCTTAGTCCACTTCCCAAGTACAACCCCCAAGGCAGCTCCCTCATAAATTCCCATTCCCTTTTCCGTAAACTACCAAACACACTGTACCGGTACAGTCCGTAAGAAATATATTTTCTTATACGTGATTTTGGTTGTAACCACATAAAAATTTGTGTTGCTATCTAAACAAATTGCATGTATGTAGAACCAAGTTTCTCAAAAGCCCAAAAATTTATAGAAAAACGACCAACTTGATTTTTTCTCTTGTAAAAACTCACACTGCACAACCTATTTAGATTAGCACGACATCGGGCGATGGACATCTACCCGTCCTCAAGTTTTTTAAAAGCCCAAAATTTATAAAAAACCACTAACCTGATGTTTTTTGTTAAATACTCGCACTACACAACTATTTAGGTTAGCACGGCATCGGGCGATGGACATGTCCCCATCATTGGCATATCCTCATCATCATCTCCATCATGTTTACTTTTGTGCCCGGACCAAGTGGTCGTGGGCGATCGCCATTGGCAAGCGGCCATGGTCCCAGCCATGACGGACTATGGCAAGGGAGCTCCGCCGGCCGGCAAGGCCTCGCTCAGCTTGGGCGTTGCTTTACTCGTCATGAAGCTTATATGCCCGGCTCGGCCCCATATGTCGGCACTGCCTCGCTGGCGCATCTCTTATCCATGCTCTCTCAAGGCTTAAGGGCATCTCCAAAGCTTGATCCGTAAATGTCTCTGGTATATGTTCGGACGTGGTCCGTGGACATGATGTCGGAGGGAGCCATCTAATGCTATTCACAAAGTAAACCGGTTGGGATGAGAGAAAGTAGGTGGGGACCATGCATGTGGCGAAATATTTTGGTGTGGTGTCCGGTTGGGAGGAGAGAAAGAAGAGGAGGGCCATGCATGTGAAGAGAGAGAAAAATGAGAAGGACCACGCGGAGACTTTGTATTGGTCAAATGCATGTCCGGACTTCGGCAAAGCCCCCATGTTTCTCTATAGGATATCGGAATCCGTACGGTCAAACTGCTAAGCGGACATATACAGGTCCTCGTTGGATGACAAAAATGATCCGGATACTATGGTCTAGACATATACTGAAGGTTTGAGGATCCGCTTTAGAGATGCCTAAGGCATTTGTACCAGCGTCTCACAAGCATCAGAGCCATTGTTTTTTGCTTTTGTCCGGGCATCCTCCTGTTGGGGAAACGTAGCATGCAATTTTAAAAATTTCCTACGCTCGCGCAAGATCTATCTAGGAGATCCATAGCAACGAGAGGGGGAGAGTGTGTCCACGTACCCTCGTAGACCGAAAGCGGAAGCGTTTGACAACGCGGTTGATGTAGTCAAACTTCTTCTCGTTCCGACCGATCAAGCACCGAACGTACGACACCTCCGAGTTCTGCACACGTTCAGCTCGATGACGTCCCTCGAACTCTTGATCCAGCAAAGTGTCGAGGAAGAGTTCCGTCAGCACGACGGCGTGGTGACAGTGATGATGAAGTGATCCACGTAGGGCTTCGCCTAAGCACTACGTGAATATGACCGGAGGCATACACTGTGGAGGGGGGCACCGCACACGGCTAGGAATCAATGTTCTGTGTTCTAGCGGTGCCCTCCCCTCATATATATAGGTTGGAGGGGAGGAGAGGCAGCCAAGGGGCGCCCCAAGTAGGAGGAATCCTACTTGGGCGCCTCCCAATTCGGCCTCCCCCTTCCATATTCATCTAAAGGGGAAGGAAGTAGGAGGGAGGAGAGAAGGAAGGGGGAGGCCGAATCCCTCCCCTCCCCTTCGTTTCTCTCTTCCCCTCTTTCCTTCCCCCTTATTTTGGCCTACATGGGGAGCACCAGCCCCCTAGGGGCTGGTCTGTCCCCTTCTTGGCCCATTAGGCCCATGTAGTTGACGGGGGATGCCCGGAACGCATTCCGGTCACCCGATATGTACCCGGTATCCCCAGAACACTTCCGATGTCCGAATATCATCGTCCTATATATGAATCATTACCTCTCGACCATTTCGAGACTCCTCGTCATGTCCGTGATCTCATCCCGGACTCCGAACAACATTCCCTCACCAAATCACATAACTCATATAATACAGAATCATCATCGAACGTTAAGCGTGCGGACCCTACGGGTTCGAGAACTATATAGACATGACTGAGACACCTCTCCGGTCAATAACCAACAGCGGAACCTGGATGCTCATATTGGTTCCTACATATTCTACGAAGATCTTTATCGGTCGTACCACAATGACAACATACGTAATTCCCTTTGTCATCGGTATGTTACTTGCCCGAGATTCGATCATCGGTATCTTCATACCTAGTTCAATCTCGTTACCGAAAAGTCTCTTTACTCGTTCCGTAATACATCATCCCGCAACTAACTCATTAGTCACATTGCTTGCAAGGCTTATTATGATGTGCATTACCGAGAGGGCCCAGAGATACCTCTCCGATATTCGGAGTGACAAATCCTAATCTCGATCTATGCCAACCCAACAAACACCTTCGGAGATACCTGTAGAGCATCTTTATAATCACCCAGTTATGTTGTGACGTTTGATAGCATACAAGGTATTCCTCTGGTATTCGGGAGTTGCATAATCTCATAGTCAAAGGAATATGTATATGACATGAAGAAAGCTATAGCAATAAAACTGAATGATCAACATGCTAAGCTAACGGATGGGTCATGTCCATCACATCATTCTCCTAATGATGTGATCCCGTTCCTCAAATGACAACACATGTCTATGGTTAGGAAACTTAACCATCTTTGATTAACGAGCTAGTCTAGTAGAGGCTTACTAGGGACACGGTGTTTTATCTATGTATTCACACATGTATCAAGTTTCTGGTTAATACAATTTTAGCATGAATAATAAACATTTATCATGATAAGGAAATATAAAATAGCAACTTTATTATTTCCTCTGGGGCATATTTCCTTCAGTCTCCCACTTGCACTAGAGTCAATGATCTAGTTCACATCGTCATGTGATTGAACACCAATAGTTCACATCTTTATGTGATTAGTTCACATCGCCATGTGACTAACACCCAAAGGGTTTACTAGAGTCAATAATCTAGTTCACATCACTATGTGATTAACACCTAAAGAGTACTAAGGTGTGATCATGTTTTGCTTGTGAGAGAAGTTTAGTCAACGAGTCTGCCACATTCAGAGCCGTATGTATTTTGCAAATTTTCTATGTCTACAATTCTCTGCGTGGAGCTACTCTAGCTAATTGCTCCCAGTTTCAATATGTATCTAGATTGAGACTCAGAGTCATCCGGATCGGTGTAAAAGCTTGCATCGACGTAACTCTTTACGACGAACTCTTTATCACCTCCATAACCGAGAAATATTTCCTTAGTCCTCTTAGGTAACTAAGGAAAACTTTGACTGCTGTCCAGTGATCCACTCCTGGATCACTATCCTACCCCCTTGCCAAACTCATGGCAAGGTACACAATAGGTCTGGTACACAACATAACATATTTTATATAACCTATGGTTGAGGCATAGGGAATGACTTTCATTCTCTTTCTATTTTCTGTCGTGGTTGGGTTTTGAGTCTTACTCAACTTTACACCTTGCACTACAGGCAAGAACTCCTTCTTTGACTGTTCCATTTTGAACTACTTCAAAATCTTGTCAAGGTATGTACTCATTGAAAAATCTAATCAAGTGTCTTGATCTATCTCTATAGATCTTGATGCCCAATATGTAAGCAGCTTCACCGAGGTCTTTCTTTGAAAAACTCCTTTATGCTTTCTAGAAAATTCTACATCATTTTCGATCAATAATATGTCATTCACATATACTTATCAGAAAGGTTGTAGTGCCCCCACTCACTTTCTTGTAAATACAAGCTTCACCGCAAGTCTGTATAAAACTATATGCTTTGATCAACTCATCAAAGCGTATATTCCAACTCCGAGATGCTTGCACCAGTCCATAGAAGGATTGTTGGAGCTTGCACACTTTATTAGCACCTTTAGGATTGACAAAACCTTCTGGTTGCATCATATACAACTCTTCTTTGAGATATCCATTAAGGAATGCAGTTTTGACATCCATTTGCCAAATTTCATAATGTGGCAATTGCTAACATGATTCGGTCAGACTTAAGCATCGCTACGGGTGAGAAAGTCTCATCGTAGTCAACTCCTTGAACTTGTCGAAAACCTTTTGCGACAAGTCGAGCTTTGTGGACAGTAACATTACCATCAGCGCCAGTCTTCCTCTTGAAGATCCATTTATTCTCTATGGCTTGCCGATCATTGGGCAAGTCCACCAAAGTCCACACTTTGTTCTTATATATGGATCCTATCTCAGATTTCATGGCCTCAAGCCATTTATCGGAATCTGGGCTCATCATAGCTTCTTCATAGTTCGTAGGTTCGTCATGGTCTAGTAACATGACTTCCAGAACATGATCATCATACCACTCTGGTGCGGAACGTGCTCTGGTTGACCTACGAGGTTCGGTAGTAACTTGATCTGAAGTTTCATGATCATTATCATTAGCTTCCTCTCTAGTTGGTGTAGGCATCACGAGAACGGTTTTCTATGATGAGCTACTTTCCAATTCGAGAGATGGTACAATTACCTCATCAAGTTCTACTTTCCTCCCACTCACTTCTTTCGAGAGAAACTCCTTCTCTAAAAAGGATCCATTCTTAGCAAAGATCTTGCCTTCAAATCTGTGATAGAAGGTGTACCCAACAGTTTCTTTTGGGTATCCTATGAAGATGCACTTCTCCGATTTGGGTTCGAGCTTATCAGGCAGAAGCTTTTTTGACATAAGTGTCGCAATCCCAAATTTTAAGAAACGACAGTTTAGGTTTCTTGCCAAACCATAGTTCTACGGTGTCGTCTCAACGGATTTAGATGGTGCCCTATTTAACGTGAATGCAGTTGTCTGTAATGCATAACCCCAAAACGATAGTGGTAGATCGGTAAGAGACATCATAGATCGCACCATATCTAATAAAGTACGGTTATGACGTTCGGACACACCATTACGCTGTGGTGTTCCAGGTGGCGTGAGTTGTGAAACTATTCCACACTGTTTTAAATGAAGGCCAAACTCGTAACTTAGAAACTTTATTTTCTTGTTACGATGATTCTCCACTTCACTCTGAAATTCTTTGAACTTTTCAAATGTTTCAGACTTGTGTTTCATCAAGTAGATATACCCATATCTGCTCAAATTATCTGTGAAGGTCAGAAAATAACGATACCTGCCGCGAGCCTCTACACTCATCGGACCGCATACATCGGTATGTATTGTTTCCAATAAGTCATTGGCTCGCTCCATTGTTCTGGAGAACGGAGTTTTAGTCATCTTGCCCATGAGGCATGGTTCGTAAGTATCAAATGATTCATAATCAAGTGGTTCCAAAAGTCCATCTGCATGGAGTTTCTTCATGCGCTTTACACCAATATGACCTAAACGGCAGTGCCACAAATATGTTGCACTATCATTATCAACTTTGCATCTTTTGGCATCAATATTATGAATATGTGTATCACCATGATCGAGATTCAACAAACCATTCACATTGGGTGTATGACCATAGAAGGTTTTATTCATATAAACAGAACAACAATTATTCTCTGACTTTAAATGAAAAACCGTATTGCAATAAAGATGATCTAATCATATTAATGGTCAACGCAAACACCAAATAACATTTATTTAGGTTCAATTCTAATCCCGAAGGTAGAGGGAGTGTGCGATGGTGATCGTATCAACCTTCGAATTACTTCCAACACACATCGTCACCTCATCCTTAACTAGTCTTTGTTTATTTTGCAACTCATGTTTCGAGTTACTACTCTTAGCAACTGAACCAATATCAAATACCGAGGGCTTGCTATAAACACTAGTAAAGTACACATCAATAACATGTATATCAAATATACCTTTGTTCACTTTGCCATCCTTCTTATCCGCCAAGTATCTAGGGCAGTTCGACTTCCAGTGACCATTTCCTTTGCAGTAGAATAAGCACTCAGTTTCAGGCTTGAGTCTAGCTTTGGCTTCTTCATGGGAGTGGCAACTTTCTTGCCATTCTTTTTGAAGTTTCCCTTTCTTTCCCTTGCCCTTCTTCTTGAAACTAGTGGTCTTGTTAACCATCAACACTTGATGCTATTTCTTTATTTCTACCTTCGCTGATTTCAGCATCGCGAAGAGCTTGCGAATCGTTTTCGTCATCCCTTGCATATTATAGTTCATCACGAAGTTCTAGTAACTTGGTGATAGTGACTAGAGAACTCTGTCGATCACTATCTTATCTGGAAGATTAACTCCCACTTGATTCAAGCGATTGTAGTACCCAGACATTCTGAGCACATGCTCACTAGCTGAGCTATTCTCCTCCATCTTGTAGGCAAAGTACTTGTCATAGGTCTCATACCTCTTAACACGGGTATGAGTCTGAAATATCATTTTCAGCTTCTTGGAACATCTCATATGCTCCATGGCATTCAAAACATTTTTGAAGTCCCGGTTCTAAGCCGTAAAGCATGGTGCACTAAACTATCAAGTAGTCATCATACCGAGCTTGCAAAACGCTCATAACGTCTGCATCTGCTCCTGCAATAGGTTCGTCACCTAGTGGTGCATCAAGGACATAATTCTTCGGTGCAGCAATGAGGATAATCCTCAGATCACGGACCCAGTCCGCATCATTGCTACTATCATCTTTCAACTTAGTTTTCTCTAGGAACATATCAAAAATAAAGTAGGGGAGCTATACGCGAGCTATTGATCTACAACATAGATATGCAAATACTATTATGACTAAGTTCATGATAAATTAAGTTCAATTAATCATATTACTTAAGAACTCCCACTTAGATAGACATCCCTCGAGACATCTAAATGATCACGTGATCCATATCAACTAAACCATGTTCGATCATCACGTGAGATGGAGTAGTCTTCAATGGTGAACATCTCTATGTTGATCATATCTACTATATGATTCACGTTCGACCTTTCGGTCTCCAGTGTTCCGAGGCCATGTATGTACATGCTAGGCTCGTCAAGTTTAACCCGAGTATTCTACATGTGCAAAATTGTCTTGCACCCATTGTATGTGAACATAGAGCCTATCACACCCGATCATCACGTGGTGTCTCAACACGAAGAACTGTCGCAACGGTGCATACTCACGGAGAACACTTATACCTTGAAATTTTAGTAAGGGATCATCTTATAATGCTACCGCCGTACTAAGAAAATTAAGATGCATAAAAGATAAACATCACATGCAATCATAATATGTGACATGATATGGCCATCATTATCTTGTGACTTTGATCTCCATCTCGAAAGCACCGTCATGATCTCCATAGTCACCTGCTTGACACCTTGATCTCCATCGTAGCGTCGTGGTCGTCTCGCCAACTATTGCTTCTACAACTATCGCTAACACATAGTGATAAAGTAAAGCAATTACATGGCGTTTGCATTTCATACAATAAAGCGACAACCATAAGGCTCCTGCCAGTTGCCGATAAATTTTACCAAACATGACCATCTCATACAATAACATATATCACATCATGTCTTTACCATATCACATCACAACATGCCCTGCAAAAACAAGTTAGACGTCCTCTACTTTGTTGTTGCAAGTTTTACGTGGCTGCTACGGGCTTCTAGTAAGAACCGTTCTTACCTACGCATCAAAACCACAATGGTGATTTATCAAGTTTGCTGTTTTAACCTTCAAAAAGGACCAGTCGCAGTCAAATTCGATTCAACTAAAGTTGGAGAAACAGACACCCGCCAGCCACCTTTATGCAAAACTAGTTCATGTCTATTGGTGGAACCGGTCTCATGAACGTGGTCATGTAAGGTTGGTCCGGGCTGCTTCATCCAACAATACCGCCGAATCAAAATAAGACATTGGTGGTAAGCAGTATGACGATCACCGCCCACAACTCTTTGTGTTCTACTCATGCATATCATCTACGCATAGACCTGGCTCGGAAGCCACTTTTGGGAAACATAGCATGCAATTTCAAAAATTTCCTACGCTCACGCAAGATCTATCTAGGAGATGCATAGAAATGAGAGGGGGAGAGTGTGTCCATGTACCCTCGTAGACCGAAAGCGGAAGCATTTGACAACGCGGTTGATGTAGTCGAACTTCTTCTTGTTCCGACCGATCAAGCACCGAACGTACGACACCTCCGAGTTCTGCCCATGTTCAGCTCGATGATGCCCCTCAAACTCTTGATCCAGCAAAGTGTCGAGGGAGAGTTCCATTGGCACGACGGCGTGGTGACGGTGATAGTGAAGTGATCCGCACAAGGCTTCGCCTAAGCACTACGTGAATATGACCGGAGGCGTAAACTGTGGAGGGGGGTGCCGCACACGGCTAGGAATCAATGTTCTATGTTCTAGAGGTGCCCTCCCCTCATATATATAGGTTGGAGGGGAGGAGAGACAGCCAAGGGGGCGCCCCAAGTAGGAGGAATCCTACTTGAGCGCCTCCCAATTCGGCCTCCCCCCTTCCATATTCATCCAAAGCGGGAAGGAAGGAGGAGGGAGGAGAGAAGGAAGGGGGAGGCCGAATCCCTCCCCTTCCTTTCTCTCTTACCCTCTTTCCTTCCCCCTTATTTTGGCCTACATGGGGCGCACCAGCCCCCTAGGGGCTGCTCTGTCCCCTTCTTGGCCCATTAGGCCCATGTAGTTGTCGGGGGATGCCCGGAACCCCTTTTGGTGACCCGATAGGTACCCGGTACCTCTAGAACACTTCCGGTGTCCGAATATCATCCTATATATGAATCATTACCTCTCGACCATTTCGAGACTCCTCATCATGTCCGTGATCTCATCCGGGACTCCGAACAATATTCGCTCACCAAATCACATAACTCATATAATACAAAATCGTCATCGAACGTTAAGCGTGCGGACCCTACGGGTTCAAGAACTATGTAGACATGACCGAGACACCTCTCCGGTCAATAACCAACAGCGGAACCTGGATGCTCATATTGGTTCCTACATATTCTACGAAGATCTTTATCGGTCGTACCGCAATGACAACATACGTAATTCCCTTTGTCATCGGTATGTTACTTGCCCGAGATTCGATCGTCGGTATCTTCATACCTAGTTCAATCTCATTACCGAAAAGTCTCATTACTCTTTCCGTAATACATCATCCCGCAACTAACTCATTAGTCACATTGCTTGCAAGGCTTATTATGATGTGCATTACCGAGAGGGCCCAGAGATACCTCTCCGATACTCGGAGTGACAAATCCTAATCTCGATCTATGCCAACCCAACAAACACCTTCGGAGATACCTGTAGAGCATCTTTATAATCACCCAGTTACGTTGTGACGTTTGATAGCACACAAGGTATTCCCCCGGTACCCGGGAGTTGCATAATCTCATAATCAAAGGAATATGTATATGGCATGAAGAAAGTTATATCAATAAAACTGAGCGATCAACATGCCAAGCTAACGGATGGGTCATGTCCATCACATCATTCTCCTAATGATGTGATCCCGTTCATCAGATGACAACACATGTCTATGGTTAGGAAACTTAACCATCTTTGATTGACGAGCTAGTCTAGTAGAGGCTTACTAGGGACACAGTGTTTTGTCTATGTATCCACACATGTATCAAGTTTTCGGTTAATACAATTTTAGCATGAATAATAAACATTTATCATGATATAAAGAAATATAAATAACAACTTTATTATTGCCTCTAGGGCATATTTCCTTCACATCTGGCTATGCACATCCGGGGCAACATATGCCAATCTCATCTCCTTAGAGCATCTCCAGCCGCGCCCCCAACAGGCCCCCCAGGGCAACATTTTCCGCGCCGGCACCGAAAAAAGCCCCAGTCGCGCCCCAAAATGCCGAAATCCGTCGGCTCGGCCCGTTTTTGGGCCCGGCGATCCCAGGCCGAACCTAGTGCAACGGGGGCGCCCGGGAGCTTGATACGTCCATTTTGCATCATGTTTCCTTACTGTTATTTATGATGTTTTTATCCATAATAATGCTTTTTGGAGTAATTCTAATGCCTTTTCTCTCATAATTTGCAAGGTACACACCAAGAGGGAGAATTCCAGCAGCTGGAAATCTGGACCTGAAAAAGCTACGTCAGGCTACCTATTCCGCACAACTCCAAACAAGCTGAAATTTCACAGAGAATTTTTATGGAATATTTGAGGAATATTGGAGCAAATAACACCCAGAGGGGGCTCACCAGGTGGGCACAACCCACCTGGGCGCGCCAGGCAGCCCAGACGCGCCCTGGTGGGTTGTGCTCACCCAGGTCCACCTCCAGTGCCCATCTTCTGGTATATAGGTCATTTTGACCTAGGAAAAATAAGGAGAGGATTTTTGGGACGGAGCGCCGCCGTCTCGAGGCGGAACTTGGGCAGGAGCACTTTTGCCCTCCGGCGGAGCGATTCCGCTGGGGGAACTTCCCTCCCGGAGGGGGAAATCATCCTCATCATCATCACCAACAACTCTCCCATCTTGGGGAGGGCAATCTCCATCAACATCTTGAACAACACCATCTCATCTCAAACCCTAGTTCATCTCTTGTGTTCAATCTTGTTACCGGAACTATAGATTGGTGCTTGTGGATGACTAGTAGTGTTGATTATCTTGTAGTTGATTACTATATGGTTTATTTGGTGGAAGATTATATGTTCAGATCCATTATGCTATTTAATACCCCTCTGATCTTGAGCATGATTATCATTTGTGAGCAGTTACTTTTGTTCTTGAGGTCACGGGAGAAATCATGTTGCAAGTAATCATGTGAACTTGTTCAATATTTTGATAGTATGTATGTTGTGATTCCCTTAGTGGTGTCATGTGAACGTCGACTACATGACACTTCACCACATTTGGGCCTAAGGGAATGCATTGTGGAGTAGCAATTAGATGATGGGTTGCGAGAGTGACAGAAGCTTAAACCCCAGTTTATGCGCTATTCCGTAAGGGACCGATTGGATCCAAAAGTTTAATGCTATGGTTAGAATTTATTCTTAATATTTTTCTCATAGTTGCGGATACTTGCGGGAGGGTTAATCATAATTAGGAGGTTTGTTCAAGTAAGAACAACACCTAAGCACCAGTCCACCCACATATCAAATTATCAAAGTAGCGAACACAAATCGAACCAACATGGTGAAAGTGACTAGATGAAATTCCCGTGTACCCTCAAGAACGCTTTGCGTATCGTAAGAGACCATTTTGGCCTGTCCTTTGCCTCAAAAGGATTGGTCTACCTTGTTGCACTTTTGTTACTACTATCGTTACTTGCTCGTTACAAATTATCTTGCTATCAAACTACTTTGTTACTTACAATTTCAGCACTTGCAGACATTACCTTGCTGAAAACCACTTGTCATTTCCTTCTGCTCCTCGTTGGGTTCGACACTCTTACTTATCGAAAAGAGCTAAAATTGACCCCCTATACTTGTGGGTCATCAAGGCTATTTTCTGGCGCCGTTGTCGGGGAGTGAAGCGCCTTTGGTAAGTGGAATTTGGTAAGGAAACATTTATATAGTGTTCTAAAATTTATTGTCACTTGTTACTATGGAAAACAATCCTTTGAGGGGCTTGTTCGGGGTATCTTCACCTCGTCCGAAACCACAATTAGCTACCCCTCAACCTACTGCACCTACTGATAATATTGAATATATGTAAGTGCATCTAGTGCTCCTTAGTGATTTTGGTGTATTGAAGACTTATAGGTTAAGGGACTAATGTGTTTGTGAGTGTACACAGGTCTATAAGTCTATGAGGAGTTTGATATTTACAGAGAAAGTCAACCCCTAAAAATGAATGTCTTCAACTGAAGACTTTGGCTTTCTGAAGACTTTGAAAGTGAAGAAACTGGTGTGACTGTGAAGACTTAATATTCATGCGAGGAACTTGAAGTGTGAAGACTTTTGTTTTCGTAGTTTCATTTTTCTCTTTCTTGAGTCATAGAAAACACCGTACTATTAAAGGGGGTCGAGATAAAACTAAGGAAAAGTTTCCAAGTGATGCTCATCTCAAAATCCTACACCTACCCAATCCTTTCGAGTGAAGCCATTGGAAATTTCATACAGTTCAGTCAATTTCTTCAGTGACAGAGACGAAGATCTTCTAGTCTCTGAGGAATTTGTTCTGACTGAGGAGTTAGGAATTCGCCAGTGCAGATTACCTACTAGTGAGGAACATGATAGCCCTGAGAAATTTGATAGTCAAATTTCTGACCGTTGTTGTGCTATGCGCCAGCTGTCCCAACTTCCCACCTAATGGTCATATCATTGAAGGGCATTTATGTCTTATCATGTCGGGCTGCTCCCTAGGCTATAAATAGCCGCCCCTACAACCACTAGCTGGTTGGCTGCTCCGAGAGAAATTGACACTTGTCATTGAGAGCATCCCATCCTCCGAGGACTTTGAGCGAAAATCATCGAGTGAGGAAAACCCAAACCCAAACACCCACAAACCCAAAGTGATTGAGCATCACTGAAGAGATTGTTCCTTTGTGGAAACGACACTTGTTACCTTTGAAGACTGTGCATCTTCCAGACAGTTAGGCGTCATGGTCTAGAGCATCCAAGAGGAAATTGTGGATCGCCGAGTGACCGAGTCTATGAAGGTTTGGAAGTCACCTAAAGACTTACCACGAGTGATTGGGCGAGGTCTGTGTGACCTTAGCTCAAGGAGAATACGGTGAGGACTATGTCGTGGGAGTAAGTCTGACAGTAGAATGGGGGGTACGTAGGAGGAGGCAAGATCCTAGCTACGATGAGGTTGTGCACGCAGGATTTACGAGTTCAGGCCCTTCGCTGAGGAAGTAACAGCCCTACGTCTCGGTGCTCGGAGGCTTGGTCGACTAGATTATGCGTGAGAGTTACAGGGGGGTGCGAACCCTTGTGCCAGTGGAGGGGGGTGGCTTATATAGAGTGCTCCAGGACCCCGGCCAGCCCATGTTACAAAGGGTTCAATGTACATTAAGACAGAGCGTTACTGGTAACACCAGTAATAAAGGGGTATAAATGATCTTTAAGACTACAGAGTGATTGCCTGACCATTGCCATCCTGAGTGACGTTAGCCTTCTCTACTCTGAGTGATTTCTTGTATCATCGAGTGACTCATTCTCTTGGTCGAATGGAATTGGAGTATCCGAGTGAGGTTGAAGGTCGAGTGGATTGCACTCCTCGATAACTCAGTTGGTTTCTCTTCTTGTGCTTTGAATGTCTTTGACTCTAGGGTAGTGTCCTTGGGTAGGATGCCTAGGTCAGGCCTATGACCCTACTCCAGGTACATGTCATCGTCATTAGCCCCCGAATGGATTGAGGCCCGAGGGAAGAAGGAACTGAAGCTGACTCCGATTCGATTCCATACTTTGGAAGTATTTCATCTGGACTTGCGAATCATGCTGAAGCTTCGGTCTTGTTTCAGTCGCCTTGATCGATTTAGAGGTCGTCGAGTGAATTTAATTGACAATCTTCGAGTGTTGATACGGTACGAAATCTTCGGCGTGATTCATTGCTCTGCGATTCCCGGATCTCACGAGATTCGAAATTTCAGGGAAGTGCGCAGGGCGGGGCGGGCCGCAGTAAACGGAGTGGATAGATAGAGGCGCCTCGACTCTCGTGCCACCTTTTTCGCCACGTATCCGGCGCGCGACTGTTGCGGGATTTGATAGGATCATTTGGGCCCACGAGTCAGCCACTCAAAAACATCCCCGTAAAAGGCGTCAAAGCCGATGTGTTGCACAGTGCGCCCTGTTCCCCTTCTTCCTCCTCTGCTTCTCCACCGCATCCGCCTCCACTCTCGATGCCGATGTCCTGCTTGTGTGCAGTCCGCTGCGATGGGAAAGGATAAGACGGCGGCCCTGGAGCGCACGAAGAAGGCGACGGCGGCGGCGAAGGGCAAGAAGACGAGTCGGGGAGGATCATCGTTGAGGTCCGGTCTGCCGCCTGGCTAGATCCAGGGGGACTGGATTCGGTCTACGATCTAGAAGGAGGATCCGGCCAGCGGAGGCTTGATCCCCCACGGGTCATGGAGGCTGCCGGGGAATGAGACCGAGCCCCAACCGCTAGAGGGTGAGTGCGTTCTGCTTGCCACCCACGTCGACCGGGGTTTCACTCTGCCTCCTCATCCTTTCTTCCGGGGTTTTCTGAACTTCTTTGGTGCCCAACTTCATCATTTCTCCCCCAACACAATCACACTCCTCGCTGCATACGTCTTCTTGTGCGAAAACTTCTTGGGTTGTCGACCACATTGAGGTTTGTTCAAGCACATCTTTACTTGTTGCTCTCAGACTGTGAAGAAGGCAGATCCGAATGACGAAAAGACGCATGTGATCCAAATGTGCGGGGGTTTAGGGATTCAAACGAGGGGTAGGAGTACTTTTCCACCTATGACTCTTCCCGACTCAGTTAGAGGGTGGCAGTCGACCTGGTTTTACTGCCAAGATGTTCCGACTCTTGGTCAGTCGACCGGTCTTCCTCCTTTTACCATGGATCGGGTCCGTCAACCTTCCTCACTGATCGTAACCCCGGAAGAGAAGGGAGAGGTGTCCATGTTAGTCGACCGGGTAGTTCAACTGGTCCGCGATGGCGTGACTGGCCTGGACTTGTTGGAAGTGTTTCTCAGCAGGCACATCCAGCCTCTTCAAGCTCGTGACCATCCAATGTGGCTTTACTCGGGCCCTAACGACACCGCTCAGGTCGACCCAGAGGAAGTCACCGAGGAGACGGTGGAGCAGTGGCTGAGGAGTATTACTGGAAACAAGGACAACCCCAGGGGGTCCAGGAGGGTTGCACCATATGATGCTGAAAACGAACCAGACAAGGTCTGATCTTTACTTCCGAGTGTATTTTTATTCTGACTTGCGACTGTCTTTGAATCTGATTGACATCTGAAAAACTTCTTGCCTTGCAGATTTATACTGAGATGTACTCGATGCGGAACAGGGAGCAGGTCCAGGAGGGAACAGAGAGCACTGGCGAGAGCGGTGACTGGCAGTCCCCCGACGACCATGAAGATGACAGTGATGATTCGGACGGTGATGAGGAAGTCGACTCACCTCCTTGTTCTGAACGACGCTCCAAGCAGACACATGACCCAGCAGGTGGACGTGGCAAAGCGGTTGCGCCAAGCACGCAGGCGTTGAAGCGCACTCGGACATCCACTCCCGAGCCGACGGAGAAAGCCCCGAAGCAGCCCAAGGTTGCGCCCAAAAAGACTCGGAAGGCCCTGCCTAAGATCAAAGTGGACGTCCCCATTGCCTCTGCGTACGTATTTTGTTTTCTTTCTTTGCTTTTGCGTTGTTTGGAAACTTCTATGCTTCTGTCGACTCATCTTCTTGCTTGACCGAGTGAGTTCTTGAAACTTCCAGTGTTGCTACCTCTGGGATTTCCATGGACATTTACAGGGATCAAGATGATGAGGAGACTGAAGACGCAGCCACTTCCAAAGTGGGTATGACTCCACAAACTTGCTCTCATTTTGTCACTTGAACTGTCGGTCGACCGAACTCTAGCGGTCGAGTCTTATGCAGCGCCTCAAAATGTCATTGAACTTCTAGATGATGATGAAGACATGCCCCAGAAGACCACGGGAAGGAAGAGCAGAACTTCGAGCAGGAGGGTGTCTGCCAGTAAGGTACCTCAGTCGTCACAAGCGCCAGAGCCAGTGACTCAGCAATCTGGAGACCCAGTTCGGGCTTCAGTTTCTTCCGCTATCCCTGTGTCGACTGATCGTCCTTCAGCATCGACTGCTCAAGTCACTGCTCCGTCTGTGCAACTCCATGCTTCAGATCCTCTAGCTGACTCGACCATTCCACAAGGTCCACTCTTCATCACCCATCATGTCCCGGAGGACCAGGTGAGTGCTGCCAAGGAAGCTATATGCCAGGCAGGCCTTATGATGGAGCAGATGAAGGTGGTGTGTGAGGACAGCCAAGCTGCTTATGATGCCAGCTCAGCTCTCCAGACCAACGTCCAGGTTAATTGATTTCCGACTGATCTTTATCTTGACGCTTGTTCTGTTAGGATATGGTACTTGAAAACTTGCATCTATTCACCCACTGGGTGTTTCAACTTTTGTTGAATAGTTTTTCCACTTGAGTCAACTAGGTCGCGTCGAGTGTATCTTTGAATAAGTGGGAGCATGCAAAGTGCACCCACTGGGTGTAGTCCCCGAGACCGCCGTCGAATGTTTGATTCAGCGGGGGTCTTTATCAAAATTTCTTTTTACAGTTCTTCCATTCGGTCTAGACAGGTCATGCCGAGTGGGATCCGGACCAGTGGGGGCATGCTGAGTGCACCCACTGGATGCAGTCCCCGAGACCGCAGTCGACTGCGGGCAGTCGGCTGTGATCAGAGAATAATTGTTGCCCCTTTTTTTCGACTGGACGGACCATGTCGATTGAAAAGTCGAACCAGTGGGGGCACGCTAAGTGCACCCACTGGGTGTAGTCCCCGAGACTACTGTTGAATGTTTGATTCGGCAGTAGTCTTAGAACTCTTTTTGCCGTAATGACTGAACTTATATCTTATCACTCGGAAGCGATCGATCTTTGTTCCTGTCGACTGACGTGTCTTATCTGTCGATTGCAGAAATCTTGTGCACTCGAGGCTCAGTTCGATGAACTGGAGCAGAAACAAATTCAGCTCAACCTCAATCTAGAACTAGCTAAGCAAAATCTGCAGAAAGCCAAGGATGAACCAACTGCTATGGGAGGTAACCACTTGTCAACTGTTTGTCTTGCCAGCTTTACTTTTCGCCGTTTGAACCGAGTGACTTCACTTGAACAGATGTGCGTAGTGAAAATAGACAACTCCAAGCTCGTCTGAAGAATGTTATTTCTTTAGAGAAAATGAAGTAGGCGCTGGAGCAGAAGGACCTTGACCTTGCCGCAGCTCAGAAGACGGCGCGGGAAAAAACTGAACTTGCCGACAAGAGGCTGGCTTCAGTCGGCAAGTTAGAAGAAGAAAATGCCAAACTGAAGACTGCCATCAGCGAAGCCAACAAGGAAGTCGTGCAGCTGAAGAAGGACAAGGTGGCTCTGACCGACAAAGTTGGAGATCTCACTCGGAAGAGGGACGATCTGGAGGTTTATCTGGGAGGACTCGCCAAGAAGCTGTTCCTTATGCTTGAAGGTACTTTCCCTTGTCCGACTGATTTGCCACTGTCGACTCTTCATATAGTTGTCGACTCATCATTTTTCTGTGAGTGCAGATTTCTGTCAAAACTTTGAGGAAGAGACCGGGCGGATTGAGACCGAGCTGGACCCTATAAACTCCCCATCAAGGATGAAGCTGCAATGAACGTGCTACGACTGGAATCTCGCCTCGCCAGTGTCACCAATTATCTGGCTCGACTAAAGGCGGTGGTATCACGGATCAACGCGGAGCTCTGGCCAAGGGAGACATTCCAGAACGACCTCAAGTTTCTGATGACTCGACTCAACGAGATCCCCGGTCGAGTGCAGGCATGGAAGAAGTCATCTGCTCGGTGTGGTGCTGATGTGGCTCTGTCTCTGGTCCGTGTCCATTGCAAGGAAGTTAGAGAAGAAAAGCTCGTGGCCCTCAAGGTTGCCAATACCAAGAAGCTTAACTTCCAGTCCTTCATGGAGACCTTCATCGACACTGCTACTCGTATTGCTGATGGAATTGACCTGGACGAGTTCGTCGAGCCAGCTAGCCCTCCTCCTGCCGAGTGAACAAACTTTAAGCCTCACTTTTATTTGCCTCAGAATGCCGAGTGATTTTGTAACCATTAAACTCCTTCGGGCCTGACACCCGAATACTTCCGTTCGTGGTTCTGGACCTTGCTGGATTTATCCGAACTTGGTTTTTCCTTTCAACATGGCTGCTTTGCTTTTGCCGCTATCAAATCTTTTAACTCCGATTGAATCTTGATTCTTTACTCGGAATAGATGTTGTATCTGTGACGCAGCTCCGACGAGAGGGTTGTGGGAATGAGCACTAGGTGCTGCACATGACCTGCACTTCGTCGTCCTTGCGGATCAGGATGGAGCGTACATTGTACTTGTGACTCGGCCACCCGGAGTGGTTTTTAACTTAGGCGAGTACGGGGTCGCAGCTAAGCCCCCGAGTGGGAGGATTGCTCTCCACTCGGAGGCTTTTTTTAACTTAGGCGAGTACGGTGTCGCAGCTAAGCCCCCGAGTGGGAGGATTGCTCCCCACTCGGAGGGTTTTTTAACTTAGGCAAGTACGGGGTCGCAGCTAAGCCCCCAAGTGGGAGGATTGCTCTACACTCAAAGGATTTTTTTAACTTAGGCAAGTACGGGGTCGCAACTAAGCCCCCGAGTGGGAGGATTGCTCTCCACTCGGAGGAATTTTTTTTAACTTAGGCAAGTACGGGGTCGCAACTAAGCCCCCGAGTGGGAGGATTGCTCTCCACTCGAAGGATTTTTTAACTTAGGCGAGTACGGGGTCGAGCCTAAGCCCCCGAGTGGGAGGATTGCACTCCACTCGGAGGATTTTTTAACTTAGGCGAGTACGGGGTCGCAGCTAAGCCCCCGAGTCGGAGGATTGCTCTCCACTTGAAGGTTTTTTTAACTTAGGCGAGTACGGGGTCGCAGCTAAGCCCCCCGAGTGGGAGGATTGCTCTCCACTCGAAGGAGTTTTTTTAACTTAGGCGAGTACGGGGTCGCAGCTAAGCCCTCGAGTGGGAGGATTGCTCTCCACTCAGAGAATTTTTTAACTTAGGTGAATTGGGTTCGCAGCTAAGCCTTCGAGTGGGAGGATTGCTCTCCACTCGGAGGATTTTTTAACTTAGGCGAGTACAGGGTCGCAGCTAAGCCCCCGAGTGGGAGGATTGCTCTCCACTCGGAGGATTTTTTAACTTAGGCGAATCGGGTTCGCAGCTAAGCCCCCGAGTGGGAGGATTGCTCTCCACTCGGAGGATTTTTTAACTTAGGTGAATCGGGTTCGCAGCTAAGCCCCCGAGTGGAAGGATTGCTCTCCACTCTGAGGATTTTTTAACTTAGGTGAATCGGGTTCGCAGCTAAGCCCCCGAGTGGGAGGATTGCTCTCCACTCTGAGGATTTTTTAACTTAGGCTAATCGGGTTCGCAGCTAAGCCTCCGAGTGGAAGGATTGCTCTCCACTCGGAGGATTTTTTAACTTAGGCGAATCGGATTCGCAGCTAAGCCCCCGAGTGGAAGGATTGCTCTCCACTCGGAGCGTTTTTGAAACTTTAGGCAAATCGGGTTCATGACTAAGTCACCCACTGGGGGATTTGAACACATGTGTTTGGAACAATCGTTAAGATACTGCAAAAATCTTGTCTTTGATAAGAAAACTGAATGATTCTTATTACAACTCATCGACTTGAGTGTTTAGGTATAAAAACGGTGGAGCAGATCCGCATTCCATGAGCATGGCTCATCTACTTTCTTGGCTACGTTGTAAAGGTGATAAGCTCCGTTGTGGAGCACCTTGGTGATGATGAAGGGACCTTCCCAGGCCGGAGCAAGCTTGTGAGGTCGTTTCTGATGCACTCGGAGCACGAGATCTCCTTCTTGGAACGCTCGACCTCTGACATTACGGGCATGGAATCGACGCAAGTCTTGCTGATAGATGGTCGACCTGATCAGAGCCATCTCATGTTCTTCCTCCAATAGATCAACTACGTCTTGGTGTGCTAGTTCAGCTTCAGCTTCTGAGAAAAAGTTCCACTCGGGGAGCGTTGTGTAGCAAATCACTCGGAAGCACAGCTTCAGCGCCATATACCATGAAGAAGGGAGTTCGGTCAGTCGACCAGTTTGGAGTTGTTCTCAGTCCCCACAAGACAGATGGAAATTCGGTCACCCAAGCTCCAGCAGCATGCTTGAGATCGCGCATCAGTCGGGGTTTCAGCCCTTGAAGTATCAAACCATTCGCCCTTTCTGCCTGCCCATTCGACTGTGGGTGTGCAACAGATGCGTAGTCGACCCGAATGCCTTGGGAAGCGCAGAACACTCTGAACTCATCAGAATCAAAGTTGGAGCCATTATCTGTGATAATACTGTGAGGAACTCCATATCTGAATATTAACTCTCTGATGAAACTGATGGCAGTGCTTGAATCAAGATTCTTGATAGGCTTGGCTTCGATCCATTTAGTGAATTTGTCGACTGCCACAAGCAAATGAGTGAAACCACTTCTGCCAGTCTTGAAGGGTCCAACCATATCCAACCCCCAAACAGCAAACGGCCAGACGAGTGGAATAGTCTTCAAGGCAGAGGCAGGCTTGTGGGACATGTTTGAGTAGAACTGGCAGCCTTCACACTTGTCGACTATATCTTTTGCCATCTCATTTGCACGTGGCCAGTAGAATCCCGCTCGGCATGCTTTGGCTACGATGGTCCGAGAGGACGCATGGTGACCACAGGTCCCCGAGTGGATATCATTGAGAATCATCCGACCTTCCTCTGGCGTGATACATCGCTGAGCGACTCCAGTCACACTCTCTCTGTAGAGCCGTCCACCTATCATGGTAAAGGCTTTGGATCGACGGACCATCTGCCGGGCCTCATCTTCATCTTCAGGAAGCTCCTTCCTGAGCAGGTATGCAATATATGGCACCGTCCAATCAGGGGTGATGACCAAAACTTCCATGATTAGGTCGACCACGGCTGGGACCTCGATCTCAGTCGGATCAATAGGACTTCTTGGTTGTGGGGGCTCTTCTGTGAAGGGATCTTCTTGAACTGACGGAGTATGGAGGTGCTCCAAGAACACATTGCCGGGGATAGGTTTCCGAGTGGAACCTAACTTAGCCAGATCATCAGCAGCTTGATTCTTGATTCGGGGTATGTGGTGGAGCTCTAACCCTTCAAACTTCTTCTCCAACTTCCTTACTACATTGCAATAACTGGTCATAGTTGGGCTTCTGATATCCCACTCCTTCATCACTTGATTAAGCACTAAATCCGAGTCGCTATAAACCATCAGGCGCCAGATGCCGAGTGAGATGGCCATACGTAACCTGTCGTGGAATTGTCACGTCAGATGTCCTCGTGCAAGGACTTAGTCGTGGAGCCATCGCAGCTAGCAAGCTTAAAGGGGTTAAACGGGACAAGGAACACGAGGGTTATACTGGTTCGGCCCCTTGCGGTGAAGGTAAAAGCCTACGTCCAGTTGAGGTGGTATTGATTTAGGGTTTCGACGACCAGGAGCTAAACCGTCCTGTCTGGTTATCGATTTGGTCTTGCTTGTCCTTAAACCGCCGCCGGGTCGTCCCTTTATATAGAGAGGTTGACACCCAGCGGCTCTCAGAGTCCCGGCCGGCTCATAACAGTGTCCGGCTCGGACTCTTAACTATTCTTGCCTTACACTACAAGTTTCACCCTAACGGCGGTTATCACTACGGGCCTTAAGCCATCTCCGGGTCTTAATCCCATTATTGACCCGCCGTCTTCAAGTTTGATACTGGGCTTCGCGTGATGACCATTATGACGTAACCCGGCCCCTCCTGGGCGGGTGACTCCAATGGTTATATCCTCAACATTAGGCCCCAGATTGATTTGAACTGGTTCATGTCAATCTTCAATCCCTTTGAGAGAAAATCTTCTGGCTTATATTTGTGCGAAGGTTATAACCCGCCGTGACATCATCTTCTGGATTCCTGGTAACCCGCCATGATGTCATCTTCCATTAAGTCCATATTTTTATTCTGTCATACTCCAACGGATCTTTATCTTTAATGGCCATCCCGAAAATCGAGGCGCTTCTGTAGCGAGATAATCATGCCTTGGCCTCCTCGTTTCTCGCGCCCACTTATTAGCCTCACCTTATAAATAGGCCCGGCCCGTAAGCCTTCATTTACTTATCTCCTCCATCGTCTTCCTCCTCTGACACCCGAGAGCTCGAGCTCCGCCACCGCCGCCGCTCTCCTGGTCTTCGTCAACCTTGGCCGTTGCATCACCCTGACCTGTCCAGAGAAACGGCGGCGACCTCCGCGACTCAGCAGCACCCGTAAGTCCTTGCCACTCCGTAGAATAGATCCGCATTAGGGTTCTTGCCGTTCTCCCCTGTTCTTCGTAGTTCGTCGCCATTTCTTCACAGTTTCTTCTACACGGCCCCCTTAGATCCAGAAACCATATAGAACTCGTGCGGCTGTGGTTCGCACCCATTTTCAATAGTAGCATGCCCCCTTTACTTGCAAAGAGATCCCCTTAGAGCTCATGAACTTCTCTGTATCAGCTTTCTAGGTCTAGAATTTTTTTTTCCAGTCGATCGTTTGATCCAAAATAATTACTGTGATCTGTGAAACTTGTTTGCACCACACTTAGTCAAAAATTGCATCTGTTAGCTATGGCGGCTCATATCTCCGGCTTAAAAGAGGCCATGCGTTGTAAAATTTCCGGCTCATTTATGATAGAGTTTTAAACAACTTGAATTACTCACGATGCCCACAGCGGCTTAGATAACCCGACGCAATTAGCCATATGTCATTAGGCCCCTTCATAAGCCGCCATCTTGAATACTGAACTGTAAACTTCCTCCGGCTTATAGTTAAACCGGACATTTCCTTTTGTCATAGGCTTAGTCTTTCACAATGCCGCCCAAGGCTCCCAAGGCACCCATCACGTGCAACTGGATGAGATCCAATGTTACTGATGATACTTTAGCTGATTTCGTGAAGACGGGTTACCTGCCAAAAAAGGAGGTCATGTCTTATCGTGCCCCTGACCCGTCCGAAGAAAGACCTCAACCAAGAGACGGAGAGGTTGTGATATTTGCTGATCACATGAGCCGGGGCTTCGCACCTCCCGGCTCAAAATTCTTTAGAGATGTTCTGAACTTCTTCGATCTGCGGCCGCAAGACATAGGACCCAATTCCGTGTCAAATATTTGCAACTTTCAAGTATTCTGCGAAGTATATCTTGGAGAAGAGCCCAGTCTGCTACTCTTTAGGGAGCTATTTTACTTGAACCGCCAGAACGAATGCGCCAACGGGCCTAGCTTGGAACTTGGCGGAATCTCCATTCAACGACGGAGAGATTGCCTCTTTCCTTACGCTGAGCCGCCAAGCCACCCAAAGGACTGGAACCAGACATGGTTCTACTGCCAAGATACTTCTCCGGCTGATGAGAACCCTCTACCCGGCTTTCGTGCCCTGCGTATGGAGCCAACTCACCCCCTGCCAGACAGACTATCTCAAGCTGAGCGTCAACCACTGATCCCCACCATCAACAAGATTAAGGCTCTTCTGGGAAATGGCCTTAACGGCGTCGATCTGGTCCGGGTCTGGATTTCTTGGTGGGTGATTCCCTTGAGCCGCCGCCCCGGCTTAATGTGTGATTACACGGGCCGGAAGGATGACCCTCTACGGCATAGCCCCAATGATCTACCTGAGGACGTCGTGGACGACATGACCAAGTCCCTCTTGAACGAGAGCTTAGCAGACCGCGGGAGGACCGGCTTAGGCCCCTTCTGCCAAGCTAACCTGGCTCCGGCGGTAAGCTACCAATCTGAACACTTTACTTTCCATTTCAACAATTTTCGTTTTAACTTCAAGGAAACCCTTGTTGCATTTTTTTCAGGCTAATGACAAGTTCTGGAAGGTCAAGTATGACCATGAGGCCGCCAAAAAAGCCAGGAAGGCTAAAAAAGCCGCCAGGAGAGCCGCTCCCCGCAAGAAGGGGAGTAGGCCTAGCGCCTGAGAGCTACTTCAGTTGGATGATAGCTCCGAGTCAGAGGTAGCCCTTGATTCGTTTAGACTTTTCTTTCGTTTTTCATCTATTTTTTAACCACCTTATTGACTTGATTATCCGCAGGATGATACCGGAGCGACTAACCCGGTGACTGAAGAGGTAACTATACTTTCCTCCGACTCGGACCCCTTGCCAAGGCTGAAAGTCCGAAGAGTAACCCGGAAAGTAAGATTTTCGCATCCTTTAGCTTATCAAGATCCTCAATTTCTTTTGAAGCAACAGATTCATGAGAGCCGGAGGCAAACCCGGGCCAACAAGGATGCAGACCTCTCCTCCGGCTTACCTGAAGCATCAAGTAAGCACCGGACCGAGGTTATCTCCAACTTATATCCTCTTCATCCTTTGGCGGGCATCACACGTCAACCACTCAACTCTTTTGATTCAAATTACCAGGAAACTTCACCTTCCTCCGGTGACTCCATGCAATCCAACTTGCCGGCTTTCAAGACTGCACCCGGGTAACGACGATCAACTTATGTTGTGGTTATCTTACTCATGCTTTTGTACTAACCTTTTGTCCTTTCAGTGCTCAAGCAAAGCTCAGAAAGAGAGCGAAGAAAACTAAGCCGGTCGAAGAGCCGGTCTTGATTGAACCGGAGGCTTCTGCTCATGAGCCGCCGTCTACCTCAGCCCCTGAAACCACCGCTCCAACCGACGAGCAAGTCATAGATGGCTCTAATAACCCGGAGATCCCCAGCCCAGCTCAACCAGTCGATGACCCGGACGTTGTAACCACCCGGACAGAGTTTGTCGAGCCGGGGAGACCCACTGTACTGGCTAAATGCTCTGCCAAGGAAGAGCTACTAGAGCGCCGCAGGGCCAAGCTGGATATCACCAACTATGCTAACTTGAGCATTGGAGATATCGTCTTCGGCTATGTTAATCAGGTGCACAACAGCCGGGACCTGGAGATTGACATGGTAAAGCAGATACAGCAAAAATCTGAGGTACAACTCGCTTGCTTACTCCATAGTCATTCTTACCATGCTAGCCCCCAAGTCTATTACTTATGATAGAATACATTGTAGACTTAACTTCCGGCTTATCTTCATGATCCGGCAATTATAAATAGAATCTTTCAGCATACATTATCCCCCAAGTGCCAAGTGTCTTTGCTTGCAAAGTGCTTGGGACTTTAATATTGCATGATAACTACTTAAACTGTAACCCGGAATCTATACAGGCTGCCTGCAAGACATTGGAATCTGAAATCTCTGAACTGAAGAACCGCCTGAAGACTCAGGAAACTGAGACCCGGAAGGCCAATGCCAAATTTGAGTTCAGTGTTGCTGCACAGGAAGAGCTGAAGAAGAAATTTGAAACGGAAAGAAAGACTTGGGCCGAGGAGAGAGCGGCCTTGCTCAGCCGGGCCGAACAAGCAGAGGCTGCTCTGACCGAGAGAACCGCCGAACTCTCCGGCTTAAAACGCCATGTGTCACAGATGGTCACCACAATCTTCGGTGAGTCAGTTTGCCAGCCTTTAACAAGCGTACATTTTTATGTCTTATAAGTCCCACCATTGCCAATCAGCTCATCTGACTTTGTTAAACAGGTCCCAGAAGCTCCAACCTGAACCAGAATGTTCTGACCAAGCTGAAAGCCGTGTACACCTTGGTGGAGCAACTCTACACCGGGTCACAGCGTGCGTTAGCCGTTGTGGCTCTGTCCAACGAGGTTCCGACTCACCTGGCGGACGTACTCAGGCGGCTTGTCGTTCTTCCTCAGCGCTTCCAAGAGCTAAGACGGGCCTCTGCAAGAGCCGGAGCTATAGCTGCGCTGAGCCGGGCCAAGGCCTTTCTCCCGGAGCTAGACCCGGCCGACAACGCTCTTGGATACCCCAGCCTAAAGGAAGACAGCACCCCCTTCGACTAGAAAGACTTCGCTGCCTGTGTGAAGAGCGTGCGCCCGGTGGCCACCCTGATTGGGAATGACACCGACCTTACCAAGTATCAGCCGGGCTATGACGCGGAAAATCAGAGGATCCCCACTCCATGCTATGAAGCAATCAGCTTGATCCCTCCGACTCGTAAGCATACCTTCGCCCCAGAAGTTGAGCCGGCCGGGTTAATTGATGACGAGGCTCAATTTGAAGCTTTGAGCGGCATTGACTGGAAATCATCAACCTTCCAGGTCATGGAATCAGCCGGAGGAGCGGAGAGGGATGAGTCGGAAGCCTCGACTCAACAAGCACCTTGACTTTTAGGCGGCTCATAGTTATACCTTAAAACAATGCCTCACCTTTTGGACTCGGGGAGTCTTGTAATAGAATAGGACAAACACTTAATTTTGTCGTGCCATCGTGCACATGTTGAATGCTTAACTCCATTGAAGTTGCTTCCTTATATTCCTCCGGGTTATAATTGATCAATTATTTTCGTTAAGCTTGAAGAACTGTCTTTAATTACCCTGCATAGAAAAATAAATCACAAGTCTCTAGGCGGCTTACCGCATGGAGAGTCATATACTTAACCCGGAGCATAACCAAGGCCGTAAAGGACCGGCTCTCAACCGTATCTTCCGGATAACCACAATAGTCTACCTGCAAACCTTGCAAGTATATGTCCGGTTTATGTAACCCAAATAATGAGGTTGAGAACTCAACTCCGGTTCACCAGCATCGATAATGCTTATTGTGTGCTAGCAATATTGTTAATCAAAGTTAAGCCGGCAGAGTAAGAACCGCCCTTGCACACTGTTGATATGACCAGAAGAACTTGTTGCAAATCAAAAGATCAAAACTTAGGGGCTTCCGGTTCGAATACGACTAGAGAACCGTCCCAAAGGGGTTAAGCTAATATTCAAATGCGATCATATAGCCCCCAGTGGCTTTGGCGTTGCCGATCAAGAGGGTACCGACAACTATGTTCTCTTTGGTTCGAATACGACCCATGTGTGAACAGGAAGCCCCCAAATGATCTTGAGAGTTGTTTAACGACGCTGATTCGAATACGACCCACGTCGGTTCTCAAAGGGGGTTGAGCTATGATTCAAATATGATCAAGGAAAACTCCCCAATGAGCTCGGCAGTTTGCCAATCAAGTGGGTATCGACAGCTATGTTCTCTTTGGGTCGAATGTGACCTATGTTTGAATAGGAAGCCCCCAAGTGATCATGTTGTTAACGGCTAGATTCAAATACGATCATCAGCCGGATCCACCACCAAGTGACCATGTGATGTTGTACTGGAAATAACACATTTACCTTTGGAGGAGAAAAGGACAAAGGTCCTGCTTTATTATTTATCATAATATATACATGGCTATAGAAATATGTACATTATGAGAGCCGGTGGCTCAAGTGTAATAAGGTCGAAGCTGAGCTATGTTCCACGGCCGACGGGTCTCTTCCTCCGACTTACGTGAATCTTTGTGCTCCCGAACATCGATAAGGTAGTATGACCCGTTGTGCAAGTTCTTGCTGACCACAAAGGGCCCTTCCCAAGGCGGGGATAACTTGTGTGCATCTGTTTGATCTTGGATAAGCCGGAGCACCAGATCACCTTCCTGGAAGACCCGGGACTTAACCCGGCGGCTGTGATAACGGCGCAAGTCTTGTTGGTAAATCGCCGAGCGAGCTGCTGCCACATCACGCTGTTCGTCCAACAAGTCAAGAGCATCTTGGCGCGCCCGCTCATTATCCGCCTCAACATAAGCCGCCACTCGAGGCGAGTCATGACGGATGTCGCTAGGGAGGACTGCTTCCGCTCCATAAACCATGAAGAAAGGCGTGTAACCCGTAGATCTGTTAGGAGTAGTATTGATGCTCCATAACACGGAGGGTAACTCCTCCACCCAACAACCCGGCGTCCGTTGCAAAGGGACCAAAAGCCGGGGCTTGATGCCCTTCAAATCTCCTGATTAGCTCTCTCAGCTTGACCATTGGATTGAGGGTGAGCCACTGATGAAACATCAAGTCGAATATGCTCTCGTTGACAAAACTCCTCCATGGCGCCCTTAGACAGATTGGTACCATTGTCAGTTATAATGCTGTGTGGAAAACCAAAGCGAAATATCACCCTTTTCATGAACTGAACTGCTGTGGCCGCGTCACACTTGCTAACTGGCTCTGCCTCAACCCACTTTGTGAACTTGTCAACTGCCACCAAGAGGTGGGTCTTCTTATCCTTGGACCTTTTAAAAGGCCCAACCATATCAAGCCCCCAGACCGCAAATGGCCAAGTAATTGGAATCATCCTCAGCTCCTGAGCCGGCACATGAGCCCGTCGCGAGAACCTCTGACAACCGTCACATTTACTGACCAAGTCCTCCGCATCAGCATGAGCCGTCAGCCAATAAAAACCATGACGAAAAGCCTTGGCCACAAGGGATTTTGAGCCGGCATGATGGCCACAATCCCCTCATGAATCTCACGTAAAATTTCTTGACCCTCCTCAGGGGAAACACAACGCTGGAAAGTTCCAGTGACACTGCGACGATGCAGCTCACCATTGATAATGATCATTGACTTAGACCGCCGGGTTATTTGTCTGGCCAAAGTTTCATCCTCAGGCAAATCTCCCCGGGTCATGTAAGCCAAGTATGGTACTGTCCAGTCTGGGGTGATGTGGAGAGCCGCCACCAACTGTGCCTCCGGGTCAGGGACAGCCAAGTCTTCCTCTGTAGGCAACTTAACAGAAGGGTTATGCAAGATGTCCAAGAAAGTATTAGGCGGCACCGGCTTTCGCTGAGAGCCCAGCCGGCTTAATGCATCAGCCGCCTCGTTCTTCCTGCGATCGATGTGCTCTACTTGGTAACCCTGAAAGTGTCCAGCAATGGCATCAACTTCACGGCGATAAGCCGCCATGAGAGGGTCCTTGGAATCCCACTTGCCTGACACTTGTTGAGCCACTAAATCTGAGTCGCCAAAGCACCTTACCCGGCTCAAACTCATCTCCTTAGCCATCCGAAGACCATGGAGCAAGGCCTCGTACTCAGCCGCATTGTTAGTACAGGGAAACATCAACCGTAGCACATAACGAAACTTGTCACCTCTAGGGGAAGTCAATACAACTCCAGCCCCCGAGCCCTCCAATTGCCTAGACCCGTCGAAGTGAATAGTCCAATATGTATTATCCGGTTTCTCTTCAGGCACCTGCAGCTCTGTCCAATCATTGATGAAATCCACCAATGCTTGAGATTTGACAGCAGTGCGTGGCACGTATTTCAGACCATGAGGCCCAAGCTCTATAGCCCACTTAGCCACTCTTCCTGTGGCTTCTCTGTTTTGGATGATATCTCCTAGGGGAGCAGAACTAACCACAGTGATGGGGTGACCCTGGAAATAATGCTTAAGCTTCCGGCTTGCCATGAACACACCATAAACAAGCTTCTGCCAATGTGGATACCGCTGTTTGGACTCGATGAGCACTTCACTGACATAGTAAACCGGCCGCTGAACCGGATACTCCTTACCCTCTTCCTTGCGCTCCACCACCACAGCCACACTGACGGCTCGTGTGTTAGCAGCTACATATAGCAATAAGGGCTCCTTGTCAACCGGAGCGGCAAGAACTGGGGGCTCAGCCAGCTGTTTCTTCAAATCATCAAAGGCAGCATTAGCAGCATCATTCCAGACAAAGTCATCTGTTTTCTTCATCAACTGGTACAGTGGCATGGCCTTTTCACCCAAACGGCTTATAAACCGGCTCAAAGCAGCGATGCGGCCTGCCAAACGCTGAACGTCGTTGATGCACGCCGGCTTAGCCAGAGAGGTGATTGCCTTGATCTTTTCCGGGTTAGCTTCAATGCCTCTGTTAGAAACCAGGAAACCCAAGAGCTTGCATGCGGGAACACCAAAAACACACTTGGCCGGGTTAAGCATCATCTTGTAAACCCGGAGATTATCAAAGGTTTCTCTAAGGTCATCTACCAGGGTCTCCTTCTCCCTGGACTTAACCACGATATCATCCACATAAGCATGAACATTGCGCCCAATCTGGTTATGAAGACAATTCTGCACGCAACGCTGATAAGTCGCCTGTGCACTCTTGAGCCCAAAAGGCATAGACACATAACAGAAGGCTCCAAAGGAGTGATGAACGCCGTCTTCTCCTGGTCCTTAACTGCCATTTTAATCTGATGGTATCCAGAATAAGCATCCAAAAAACTTAAGCGCTCACAACCCGCCGTAGCATCAATGATTTGATCAATACGGGGGAGAGCAAAAGGATCAGCCGGACAAGCCTTGTTTAAGTCCGTGTAGTCCACACACATCCGCCAGGTGCCGTTCTTCTTGAGCACGAGTACCGGGTTAGCTAACCATTCTGGATGAAAAACTTCAACAATAAACCCGGCCGCCAAGAGCCGGGCCACCTCCTCACCAATGGCTTTCCGCCTCTCCTCATTAAACCGCCGAAGGAATTGCCTGACCTGCTTAAATTTCGGATCAATATTGAGAGTGTGCTCAGCGAGTTCTCTAGGTACACCTGGCATGTCAGAAGGTTTCCATGCAAAAATGTCCCTGTTCTCACGGATGAACTCGATGAGCGCGCTTTCCTATTTCGGATCCAGATTGGCACTGATGCTAAACTGCTGAGATGAGTCACCTGGAACGAAGTCAACAAGTTTAGTCTCATCAGCTGACTTAAATTTCATTGCCGGCTCATGCTCCGTGGTCGGCTTTTTCAAAGATGTCATATCTGCCGGGTCAACATTGTCCTTGTAAAACTTCAACTCCTCTGTTGCACAAACAGATTCTGCATAAGCCGCGTCACCTTCCTCACACTCCAAGGCTATCTTTCGGCTGCCATGAACCGTAATGGTCCCATTGTGACCCGGCATCTTGAGCTGTAAATACACGTAACACGGCCGTGCCATGAACTTGGCGTAAGCCGGCCGCCCAAATATAGCATGATACGGACTTCTTATCTTAACCACCTCAAAGGTCAATTTTTCCGCCCTGTAGTTGTACTCATCTCCAAAAGCCACTTCCAGCTCGATCTTACCAACTGGATATGCCGACTTACCAGGCACCACACCATGGAAAACAGTATTGGACTGGCTGAGGTTCTTATCAATCAACCCCATACGACGGAAAGTCTCATAATAAAGGATGTTAATGCTGCTGCCTCCGTCCATGAGTACTTTAGTGAATTTATATCCCCCCACTTGAGGAGCCACCACCAGGGCCAGGTACCCGGATTATCAACCCGGGGAGGGTGATCTTCCCTACTCCACACAATAGGCTGCTCAGACCATCTTAAATAGCGTGGAACCGCCGGCTCAACAGCATTCACAGCCCTCTTATGAAGCTTCTGATCTCGCTTGCACAGACTGGTGGTAAACACATGATACTGTCCACCATTGAGCTGCTTTGGATTGGTCTGGTATCCCCCCTGCTACTGTTGATGACCCTGGCCGGACTGCTGATTAAAGCCCCCTTGAACATTCTGAGGATTGGAATTTGAGCCGCCGCCCGGGCCATGAAAGCCGCCGGCGCCTGAGCCGCCGCCCGAGCCATTGTTGCCATTAAAGGCATTGGAATTCTTAAAGGCCTTCATGATTGCGCAATCTTTCCATAGATGAGTAGCTGGCTTCTCCCTAGAGCCATGCCTTGGACAAGGCTCATTCAACAACTGCTCAAGCGTCGGGCCTGACCCGCCGGCTCGGGGAGGTGGCCTCCCCTTACGTCGCTGGTTGTTACCCTGTGAGCTGGCGTTGGCCACAAACTCTATGCTGCCATCAGCCTTACGCTTGCTACCTCCTTGGTTCGCCGGGTTATGCTGAGGACCCTTGCCATTGCCGTTCTTCTTTCCCTTCCCTGTCCTTTCATCATCCGACGCGGGGTCCTTGGTACTATCAGAGTCGGCGTACTTGACGAGAGCCGCCATCAGCGTACCCATATCATTGCAATCGCGCTTGAGCCGCCCGAGTTTCATCTTCAGGGGCATGAAACGACAATTCTGCTCCAACATTAAGACTGCAGAGCCGGCATCCATCTTATCAGATGAATGTATTATCTCTTTGACCCGGCGAACCCAATGGGTTGTAGACTCACCCTCCTGCTGTTTACAGTTAGTCAAATCCACAATGACATAGACTGCCTACAGGTATCTTTGAAGTTTTGGATGAACCGGGCTTTCAGCTCAGCCCAAGACCCGATAGAATTCGGTGGCAGCCCTTTCAACCAAGTGCGGGCAGTCCCATCTAACATCATGGTGAAGTACTTGGCCATTGCCGCTTCGCTGACCTCCAGCAACTCCATGGCCATCTCGTAACTCTCGATCCAGGCTCCGGGTTGTAAATCAGCCGTGTAATTAGGCACCTTCCTAGGCCCTTTGAAATCCTTGGGCAGACGTTCATTGCGGAGAGCCGGCACCAGACAAGGGACACCTCCAGTCCTCGTAGGTATACCCACGTCGATGGAAGCCGTCGGATAAGCCGGGGGTGGCTGGTAAGCCGTCAACTGAGGCACCTGCTCCGCCTCTTGCCGTGCTCTGTCTTGGTCTACCGCGTGAAAGGCTCCGTTATGAGCCGGGCCGTGGCCAGGAGGCAAGTCATGGCGTCGGACATTACTTGAGCCGGTCGCTGAGACCATGTGTCTGCTATAACTCGGGCTCCGGCCTGGACGAGGGGTTGAATGAATCCTGTCCCGGCTATAAGAATATGCCTCTTGCTGCGCCAGAGCCGTCTGAAGGAGTTCTCTGACCCGGCGGGTTTCAACCGCCGTTGGAGAGTCACCATCAATTGGGAGAGCCGCCAGCCGCGCCGCCGCGGCGACCATGTTTTCCAACGGGTTGGCATAATGACCCGGTGGTATTGGCACGTACTGAGGCGGGGCAGGGTTCACCCGGGGAGGTCCCATCACTTGGGGCTGAATTGGCGTTCCAGCCCCGGGCACTATGATCTCTGGCGGGTTACTAGACCCTGCACCAGGCGTGTTGAAGAGGTTTCGAGGATCGTAAACCGGAGGGAGTCGAGATTGGGCCTTTTGATGCCTCCTTCTCATGACCTCATTGGACGCGTTTTGATCCATCGTGAGCCGGAAAGACTGTGCCTGAATCAGCTGAGTCTGGGCGTCGAGAGCCGCCCTCTCTGCAGCCATCCTGATCCCTTCCGCCGCCAGATCCTCCTTGGCTTTGCTAGATCCAACTTTAACTGTGCCACCTCCGCGTCATGCTGGACTTGATCCGCCGGGGCAACCGTAGCGGTCAATAGGACCGTCATCTTGTCTGTGAGATCCATCAGCACCTGAGCCGGCGAGGGCACAGGGCTTCCTGACCCGGCGGCGGGGTTTTGAACAGGTTGTGCGCCGGCCATGAAGATTCCAACCCGGCTCGGCGGCTCAAAGGGGTCCGGAATGCTGTCGCCATCGGAACAACCCCTGAGCCTGCCATCTTGAAGTTGATACAACGAGTTTGACTCATCCGTAGACGACTCGCCATCAGAGCCGGCGGCCGTCTCATCACCAGATCCAGATCCTTCAGAGAGTCCTCCATGGACACATCCCACGAAAGCATGCTTCAAAGCAGGTAGAGCCCGGGCGGGTCGTGCACGCCGAGCCGTCTCGATGAGATCGGCGCAGAGATCCGGCGCAGGGCCCGACTCACCAATCTTGCCAACGAAGACATGAACTCCTCCGAAGGGGACCCGGTACCCGTACTCGATTGAGCCGGCGTCGGGGCCCCAGTTTGCATCGTCGATGTAGAGCTTGCCGCGACGACTCTTGGTCATCCGGACCACAGCGTATCCCTTGAGCCCTTCGAAGCTGCCCTTCAAGAACTCAAATCCACCGTGCGCTGGCCCCACAGTGGGCGCCAACTGTCGTGGAATTGTCACGTCAGATGTCCTCATGCAAGGACTTAGTCGTGGAGCCATCGCAGCTAGGAAGCTTAAAGGGGTTAAACGGGACAAGGAACACGAGGGTTATACTGGTTCGGCCCCTTGCGGTGAAGGTAAAAGCCTACGTCCAGTTGAGGTGGTATTGATTTAGGGTTTCGACGACCAGGAGCTAAACCGTCCTGTCTGGTAATCGATTTGGTCTTGCTTGTCCTTAAAGCGCCGCCGGGTCGTCCCTTAGAGAGGTTGACACCCAGCGGCTCTCAGAGTCCCGGCCGGCTCATAACAGTGTCCGGCTCGGACTCTTAACTATTCTTGCCTTACACTACAAGTTTCACCCTAACGGCGGTTATCACTACGGGCCTTAAGCCATCTTCGGGTCTTAAGCCCATTATTGACCCGCCGTCTTCAAGTTTGATACTGGGCTTCGCATGATGACCATTAGGACGTAACCCGGCCCCTCTTGGGCGGGTGACTCCAATGGTTATATCCTTGGCGTGATGACCATAGAGAAGCGCCTCATACTCAGCTTCGTTGTTGGAAGAATCAAAGTGAATCTGGAGAACATAGCTGAGCTTGTCGCCTCTAGGAGATACCAGAACTACCCCAGCACCAGAACCATTCAACATCTTGGACCCATCAAAGAACATAGTCCAATGTTCTGACTGGATCTGAGTCGGTTGCTGCTGTTCACTCCACTCGACGAGGAAATTTGCTATTGCTTGGGACTTGATTGCCTTCTTTGCCTCGAACTTGATATCTAACGGAAGGAGTTCAATTGCCCACATTGCAACTCAACCAGTTGCATCCATGTTGTTCATAATTTCTGATAATGGAGCATCGTTGACGACTGAAACTGATTGGTCAGAGAAATAATGTGCAACTTTCTTAGTGGTCAAATAAATTCCATAAACAAGCTTCTGATAATGCGGATATCTCTGCTTGGACAGAGTCAAGACCTCAGAAATATAATACATCGGGCGTTGAACTTTGTAGGCTTTGCCTTCTTCTTCCCGCTCGACCATGTGCACTGTGGTGACAACTTGTCGAGTGGCTGCAATATAAAGAAGTAAAGGCTCTTTGCTGATTAGGGCAGCAAGCACCGGCTGGGTGGAAAGCAGGGCTTTGAGCTCTACAAACGCCGCTTCAGCTTCGGGAGTCCACTCGAACTTGTCAGATTTCTTCATCGGTCGGTAAAGAGGCAATGCCTTCTCACCGAGACGAGAGATGAATCGGCTCAATGCAGCCAAACAACCAGTAAGCTTCTGAACGTTGTGCACACGCACGGGGCGTTTCAGTTGGAGGATTGCACCAACCTTCTCTGGGTTTGCATCGATCCCTCGTTCGGAAACGAGGAAACCGAGTAACTTTCCACCTGGGACTCCGAATGTGCACTTTGACGGATTAAGCTTGATATCATATCTTCTCAAATTGGCAAAGGTTTCAGCGAGGTCAGTCAGCAGGTCGGAACCTTTACGTGACTTAACCACAATGTCATCCATGTATGCTTCCACATTCCGACTGATTTTAGTGAGCAGGCACTTCTGTATCATGCACATGAATGTGGTGCCAGCATTCTTGAGACCAAAAGGCATGGTAACATAGCAAAACACCCGAATGGGGTGATGAAAGCCGTTTTTATTTCATCGGGACCATACAGTCGGATCTGATGGTACCCGGAATATGTGTCCAAAAAGGACAGACGCTCACATCCCGCGACCGAGTTGACAATTTGGTCGATGCAGGGTAGAGGGAAGTGATCTTTCAGGTAGGCCTGATTGAATGCTTGAAGTCGATGCACATACAAAGTGAATCATCCTTCTTAGGTACCATGACAACATTGGCGAGCCACTCGGAGTGGTATATCTCTCTGATAAACTCAGCTGCCAGAAGCCGAGCCACCTCCTCACCAATTGCCTTCCTTTTCTCCACGGCGGACCGATGGAGATGCTCTTTGATAGGTTTTACTTTTGGGTCGACTCGCAAACGGTGCTCAGCCAGTTCCCTGGGTACACCTGGCATGTCGGATGGTTTCCATGCGAAGATGTCTCAGTTCTCACGGAGGAACTGGATGAGCGCTTCTTCCTATTTGCTGTCGAGTGTTGTTGAGATATGAGTCGGAGCAACATTGGGGTCGGTCGGGTGAATGTGAACTGGCCTTGTTTTCCCGGACGACTGAAATGCGGACTCTGAAGCAGGCTTCTTAGCACGCAAGAATTCACTCAGATTTGCATTCTTTTGGTATTCTTGCATCTCCACTGCTGCCATTTGTTCATCGACAATCTTTGAGCCCTTCTGGAGGCACTCTTCTGCTCTCTGCCGATTTCCAGTGACTGTGATCACACCTTTGGGACCAGGCGTCTTCAGCTTGAGGTACACATAACACGGTCGAGCCATGAATCGAGCATACGCAGGCCTGCCCAGAATAGCATGGTAGGCACTGTGAAAATCCACGACTTCAAATGTCAACTTTTCCTTGCGGCAATTCTTGAAATCATCGAAAACCACATCAAGAGTGATCTAGCCGAGCGAATCAGCTTTCTTCCCTGGAATGACTGCTCTCACTAAGCTTGGACATCGGAATGCCCATCCCTCAAAGGGTCTCGGCGTACAAAATGTTCAAGCCACTACCACCATCCATCAGGAGTTTCATCAGTCGGGTACCTCCAACGACTGGGTCGACCACCAACGCTTGCTGCCCGGGGGTAGCAACGTTTGCTGGGTGATCGGACTGGTCAAATGTAATGGGTGTTTTTGACCACTTCAGATATGTCGTTGTTGCCGGAGCAACCATGTTCACTTCTCTGTTGATGACTTTCAGTCGACTTTTGCTTTTGATGTCAGCAAAAATCACCAAAGTGGCATTGACATTGGGATAACCATCATCTTCCTCTTTGTCTTCATCCTTATCAGATTCTTTTTCCTTCTCACTGGGCTGACCCTCTCGGAAGCTCTGAATTAGGAGTCGACACTGTCGAGTGGTATGCTTGGGATAAATCAAGTTTCCCTCTTCATCCTTCTTGGTGTGTATATGACACAACAAATCTAGCACATCATTTCCTGCTTGATCTTTCACCTTCTTGGGGATCCATGGCCCCTTAGGCTTTCCTTTGAATTTTCCTTGGGTCACAACTATGGCCTCACCAGGACCTGCGGGTTTGGCTTTGCGCTTCTGCTTCCGACCGGAATTTCCTCCTCTGGTGTCCTGGGCGACTGGCTTGTTCTTGCCACTGTGGAGTCAGTCTTATTCTTTGCCGTTAGCGTACCGAGTGGCTATTTCCATCATTCGGGCCAGGGTTATATCTCCTGTCCGACCAAATTTCAGGTTAAGCTCTCTGTACCGAACACCCTCCTTGAAGGCGCAAACTGCTTGGCGATGTGACACATTTTTCACTATATGATGAAGAGTGGTCCACCTCTGGATATAATCTCTTAAAGTTTCATTAGGCTTCTGGACACAATGCTGTAATTCAGTCAGCCCCGCTGGTCGTTTGCAAGTACCCTCAAATATCCTGACAAACACTCGGGCCAACTCTTCCCAACTGAAAATACTGCCAGGAGCCAACTGATTCAACCAAACTCTGGCCGAACCCTCCAACATCAGGGGGAGATGTTTCATGGCTACATCCTCATTGCCACCGCCAATCTGCGCAGCCACTCGGTAATCCTCTAGCCAAGTGTCAGGCTTCGACTCACCAGTGAACTTACTCACTCCCGTTGCCAACCTGAAGTTGGGAGGGATCTCAGCAGCTCTGATGGCTCTGCTGAAGCATTCAGGTCCGGAGACATGAACCCTGCTACCAGTCGGACGATCTTTGTCCAGTCCTTCTCTGTGTGCTCGGTTCCTGTCGACCAAACCTTGTACAAGAATTGATCTCGCATCAAACCCGGGCTCTCTTGGGTCGACTGGGATGCTCTGCTCATCGCTATACGGGCGCCTGTCATCATACTGCCGGGGCACGTACGATCCGCCCCTCGGAGGGGGCGTAGGCACTCGACGACGGTCATCACGGCCGAGTCGATGATCATATTGCTCGTGGTTCTGCCCCAAGTACTGCTCCTGGCGGTGCCCACGACCCTCACGCCACAGAGGCGATCTTGGGCTGTGAGCCGACTGGACAGTGTCCGCCACCAGGGACCTGCTATGGATCCTGTTGCGAGACTGAGAAACGGTTGTGTTTTGCTCTCCTGCTGCTCGGAGCAGTGCTCGGATCTGCATCAAACCTCTTCCAGCCTCCGATTGGGACGGCTGAATCGACTCTGCTATGCGGGCTGCAGCTATAAGATTCTGGATCAGAGTGTGGTATACCTGAGGTTCAGGCGGAAACAATTGTCGCTGACTCGACTGGGTTCGGGGATCTGTTGTCGAGCGCGTTCGTCGAGTGAATATTGAAGGTTCTCCAGGCGTGCGCGCTCAGCCAAAGTAGCCAGGCGCGCAGCCTCCAAGGCCTGAGCCTCGGAGGTCTCTCCGATGATGGGAGTGTGAAGCGCCTCCACATTGCGACGGTGCAGCTCATCCCTCTGCTGCGAAGTGAGGGCTTCAGGATGATATTCCTCGTGACCATGCAACAGATCGCCACCACCATCGCCGCCGCCGCTGCGACGAAAACTAGGCGGGCTGCATGGCGTGTCGACCATCAGGACTTCTACCACAGGGTCGCATCTATCACACTCGGACAGGGTCTCGACAGAGCCAGTCGACAGGTCGAATAGCCCGTAGAGAGATTCGTCAAGCTCGATTGCCGCGACTTGAGGGGTGGCCGACTGACGGGCCACCACATGTTTTACCCACCGCTCAAGCCGCGATCGACCAGATCGCTTGCGACGACGAGCAGCGGGGAGTGAAGACGCTGCAGGACTCGACCGATATTGAGTCGACGGCTGCCGCAGAAGGACGCCGCGGACGCACGCGCGAAAGTGCGTCGCTGAAAGTGCAATTGTCACTCAATTACATTTTGATGATTGATCACAATATGATTCGCGAGGACTAATGTCGGTTGTCAAGTTTATTTCAGGACATTATCGCCTCTTGTGCGTCGACGGGCATCTGTAACCCTATCAAGTCCAAAGAGAGAAAAAACGGTGTTCAGTGTCGACTCGAGAAGTTTTTCGGTTTCTTTTTGAGTCATAGGAACATCCGTACTATCAAGAGGGGTTGCTATGATCTTGGAGTTGGGGAACTCAAACTTCTCTCTTCCTTCTTTGTTATCCGCTTCAGGCATTATCGGGAGTTTTTTCATGTGCCGGGGCCTCCTCCCTCTCGTCTCCACCACCTCATGCTCCTCTTTGATCGGTGCGGGTGCCCGGGGTCTACTGCCCCGGGTGCCCGGGCCCTTCGCCACCTCCACCTCGCGCCTCTCTGCCTGGTGCGGGTGCCTGCCCCCCTGCCCGCCGCCTCCTCTCCGCCCCTGCATGGTGCGGGTGCCCGGGGTTTGGGGCCCCCGGGTGCCTGCCCCCTGCACGCCGCCTCCTCGCTGCCCCTCCATGGTGCGGGTGCCTGGGGTTTGGGGCCCCCGGGTGCCCGACCCCTCCTTAGTGCCCATCGCCCGCGCCTCGCTGTTCACTCTAGGTGCCCAGGGCCTTGACCCCCGGGTGCCTGGACTACTCTGCTTTTGTCCGGGCGTCCAGACCCCTTTAGTCCGGGTACCCGGGGCGGCGGCTGCATAACCGACAAATATCCCATGGGGGTGTTTATACCCCCTTCTTCTTCCTCCCAACCCTAACCTTTGCCCAAGCTTTGCTACTCCATTCCCAAATCACCAAAGGCTTGAGATCTCCCTCCTCAAACACCCAAACTTCACGATACTTGGAGGATACAAGGAGGTTCCCCTGATCTACACTTCCACCAAACCGATTTGCGTTCCCCGGCTTCCACATCATCATCAACTTGTTACTCTTGGGTGTTTGACACCCTAGACGGAAGAGGTATCCTCGGAGCCACAATCCATTGTGGTGAAGCTTCGTGGTATCGTGGGGAGCCTTCAATTAAGTTGTGGAGATAACCCCAACCTTGTTTCTAAAGGTTCGGTTGCCGCCTTCAAGGGCACCAATAGTGGAATCACGACATCTCGCATTGTGTGAGGGCGTGAGGAGAATACGGTGGCCCTAGTGGCTTCTTGGGGAGCATTGTGGCTCCACACCGCTCCAACGGAGATGTACTTCCTCTCAAAGGAAAGGAACTTCGGTAACACATCCTCGTCTCCACCGGCTCCACTTTTGGTTATCTCTTACCTTTACTTGTGCAAGCTTATGTTGTGTTGCATTCCTTGATTGCTTGTATGCTTGTTGTTGTTGCATCATATAGGTTGTCCACCTAATTGCATTTCTAGACAACCTACTTTGATGCAAAGTTCAATTTGGTAAAGAAAAGCTAAAAATTGTTAGTTGCCTATTCACCCCCCTCTAGTCAACTATATCGATCCTTTTAATTGGTATCAGAGCCTCGTCTCTTTATTAAGGACTTTGTCATCCGAAGAGTATGGTTGACACTGTAGATGGTGAGGAGGAGCACCTTGGTGTGATTCCGTCCTCGTCTACGACCGATGGGGAAACCTCGGTCTCATGTGAGGAGTTCAATGTGGCTTTGGACACATTGAAAACCTCCATGATGGCCGAGGTCAAAGGCATGCTTAAGAACTTTCTTGATGGTCTCAAATTATCCACCGCACCGTTGGAAGTGGTCGATCCCACTAACAAGGTGACGGATGCTAACTCCGACAAGGGGGAAGCTACTAGTGAGAAAGTTCCTTTGTCTAGTGGTAGAAATGGTAGTGGAATCTTTGCCCATGTGGAACCTCCACTTACTTATGGAGGACCGATTCCCTCTACTCATTTAAATCATGCTGGTTCTCCCCCTAAGATTGTGAAAAATGAGGATTTTGACGCTTGGGTCTATCGCTTTAAGCATCATTTAAACCATGTTAATACTAATCTTTGGAGAATCATTGAAGAAGGTTTCTATCCGCATGACCAAAGCAACTTCACCCCTAGAGAAGCCGCGGATAATCAATTCAATGAGAATGCTCTCTTCATCATCCAAGATGCAATTCCACCCGAAGATATTGCACATCTCCGACCCTTCACCATGGCCAAGAAAGCATGGCACCATGTTGTTTCCCTCTACAAGGGAAGCGCAAGCATTCAACGCTCCAACTATGAAGTGGTGCAAGATGAAGCCGATGAGTTTGCAATGAATGAAGATGAAGAACCTCATGAGCTTTACCGGAGATTAACCACTCTCGCGGTCTCACTCCGAGATCATGGGAGCAAGGATACGGATGAAAATTGGATCAAGCGCAAGTTCCTCAAGGCCATGATGCCCTACCACAAGGCCATGTCCTCCGTCATCCGTCAAAGGCCGGACTTCCACACCTTGTCCTCAAGTGAAGTGTTGGATGAGTTTGTGGCAATGAGGATCTTGGACAAGACCGCCGACAACGCGGTGTTGTGTTCTCAAAGAGCAAAGAAGCCCAACCTTGCCTTGAAGGCCAAGGTTAGTGTGGAAGAAGAGGATGAAGAGGAAGAAGAGGAGAGCAATCCCGAAGATACAAAATATGCTTATCATGAGCGCATGGCTCTCGCTTCAAGGAAATTTTGGAGCAAGAAGAACACGAGGCCCAACTTCAACAAGAAGAAATCAAGTGGCACGAAGGGCAAGCAACAAGTGAGGATTTGCTATAATTGTGGCAATGTGAGACATTTTGTTGCGGAGTGCCCATATGAGAAGAGGGAAGACAATGGTGGCAAGCTCATCCGAAAAGACAAGGCCAAGTCCTTCCCCAACAAGAACAACTTCACCAAGAAGACTCCTACCAAGGGGTTGGTGGCACAGGAAGAGTACAATGAGGATGATGACAATGATGAAGACGGTGAGTCAGTTGCCATGGCCTCCGTTGCCATTGCGACAACTCCACGGGTGTCTCTCTTCGACTCACCCAATGAGAACTTCACCGCCAAGTGCCTCATGGCTAAAGCCACCAACAAGGTAACCCCCAACATCAAAACCACCATCATTACTAATCCTTCTTTGACGGATTGCATTGATGAAAATGAGGGGTCTAATGAGGAGGAAAATGAATTTGAGTCATTTATGAGTAAGCTTAAGGGTAAATCCAAGAAGCACTTTGTTGCTCTCTTGGAACAACTTGGTGAAGCAAATGACATGATCGAGGCTCATGAAGAAACCATCTCTAAGATGGAGGGGCATAGTCGTGACTATGCCGATGAGATACCGGATCTTTCTAATGCGTTTGAGGAAGAGCGCGGTCATCGTTTGGCTCTTGAGGGGTCACACAACGTTGACCATACTAAATTGAAGAAAGATCTTGATCATGCTCTTGTTGTATCTCGTGTGCTAATTTCCGAGAAGGCCAAACTTGGGGTTGATCTTGCTAGACTCAAGGAGGTGTTTGATATACTTGACAAGGCTCACAAGGCCTTGAAGGGTACTCATGCTAGTCTTAAAGAGTCTCATGATCAACTCCAAGTGAATATAACCAAGGAGAAAGCCACTTTTCCTCATATGGTTTTAATTGATAATGCAAATGCTACTAACCCTTGTTGTGAGCATATGCATCTTGGTGAGGAGAATGCTAATTTGAAGGAGCAACTTGAGAAAGGCCTTGTGTCTTGCATACAAGGTGAGAAGAACCTCAACGACCTTTTGAGAAATGAAAAGGAAGTTGTGGCCAAGGAGGGAATTGGGTTCGCACCCAAATCCAAGAACAAGAAGAAGAATAACAAGGCCAAACGACCTCCTCCTCTCAAGCAAAATTTTGTGAAGGAGGGAGAGGGTGCTTCTAAGGAGAAGAACAATGTGAAGGGTGGCGGTGTCAAGAAGGGCAATGCCACCCCTTCCAACAAAGCCGACTACTTTAACCCTTCTTATGTGTTATGCCGTGCTAGTGATGGACATGTTTATGCTAAATTTGTTGGTTCTCCTTATGAGTACATTGAATGGTCTATTTGGGTTCCTAAGACCCTTGTTACTAACATCAAAGGACCCATTACAAAATGGGTACCTAAAACCAAGCATTGATCTCTTGTAGGTGTTTGCTTCCGGTGGAGGATCATGGTTGCTCGATAGTGGAGCCACAAATCATATGACCGGAAGCAAGGACTTGGTGGTGGACGTGCACAAGATTCCATCTATGCCCACCAATGTTGAGTGGGGTGATGCCTCATCTTCTAAGGTATTGGGACTTGGCAAGGTTGTCATTTCTCATGACCTCATGATCGAGAAGGACATGCTTGTTGAGTCCCTTGCATACAATTTACTTTCCGTTCGTCAACTTGCACTCATGGGCTTTGCCACTTTCTTTGATATTGATACCATGGCCCTCTTGTGGAGCAAGACTCTTAAAGTAGCCTTTGTTGGGCATGTCGAGAACGGTCTCTATGTGATTAACTTTTCAGAGCGACCCACTAAGACCGCGACATGCCTAATGGCTAAAGTTGACGTCGGATGGCTTTGGCATCGCCGTTTAGCCCATGTCAATATGAGATCTTTGCAAAGTCTTCTCAAGGGGGACCATGTCCGTGGACTGACAAATGTTAGTTTTGCTAAAGATCGTGCTTGCAGTGCTTGTATCAAAGGAAAGCTACATGAGAAGGCTCACCCTCCCACGACTATCATTTACTTGAAGAGGCCTTTGGAGCTCCTTCACTTGGATCTCTTTGGGCCTCCATCCTTTGATAGTCATGGGGGTAGAAAGTATTGCTTGGTGATTGTGGATGATTATTCAAGATACACTTGGGTGTACTTCTTCAAGAGGAAGAGTGAGACTCAACAAACCATCATTGATTTTGCAAATGAAGCTCAACGCCAACACAATGCAAAGATCTTGACGATAAGAAGTGACAACGGCACCGAGTTCAAGAACTACACCTTGGATGAGTTTCTTAGTGATGAGGGGATCAAGCATCGATATTCCGCACCTTACACCCCTCAACAAAATGGTGTAGTGGAGAGGAAGAACCGGACGTTGATGGATGCGGCAAGGACCATGATGGCGGAGTTCAAGTCTCCATACAACTTTTGGGCCAAAGCCATCAACACCGCATGTCATGCATCCAATCGGATCTATCTCCGCAAAGGCTTGAACAAAACTCCATATGCGATGCTCACCGGTAACAAGCCCAACCTCAAGTACTTTCGGGTGTTCGAGTGTAAGTGTTTCATTCTCAAGAAAGGTGTTCGTTTGTCTAAATTTGAGGCTAGAGCTCAAGAGGGCATATTTGTTGGTTATGCTACAAACTCTCATGCTTACCGTGTCCTCAATAAGCCCACAGGACTTATTGAGGAGACATGTAACGTGGAGTTTGATGAGAATAACGGCTCCCAAGTGGAGCAAAGTGGTACTTGTGATGTAGGTGATGAGATTCCTCCCCAAGCCATAAGAAGAATGGGTGTTGGCTTTATCCTACCCATTGAGGAACCCCTTGTGGCCGAAGGAGAAGGACAATGTTCCACTCAAGTGGAACCATCACCAACCCAAGACCCACACGCTTCCGAAGAACAAAGTGAAGGCCCTCAACCTCATGAACAAGATCAAGGGCAAGATCAACCTCAAGATGGTATTGAATCACCAAGTGATGCCCATGGTCAAGTTCTCTCCTCCGAGCAAGTTCAAGATCAAGAGCAACCTCAAGATCAAGAACAAGCTCATGACGACGCTCAAGACGATCAAGTTACCGCTCCTCAACTCATTCCTGAGGAGGAATTGGAGCGTCGTGCCGCCAAGATTGCATCCAAGCTCACTACCAAGGGTCATCTCATGACAAATGTGCTTGGAAGCATCCGAAAGGGGGTAAGCACTCGTAGACAATTAGCAAACTATTGTGAACATCACGCGTTTGTCTCTTGTGTTGAACCCCAGAAGGTCTATGAGGTGCTCGAGGATCCGGATTGGCTTAATGCCATGCATGAAGAACTCAACAACTTTGAGCACAACAAGGTATGGAGATTGGTGCCAAGGCCAACGGGGAATCATAATGTCATTGGAACCAAGTGAATATTCAAGAACAAGCAAGATGCTCATGGGATTATCGTTCGCAACAAGGCTCGGTTGGTAGCACAAGGCTACTCCCAAGTCGAGGGTATCGACTATGGTGAAACCTTTGCTCCCGTTGCTCGCCTTGAATCCATTCGTTTGTTGATTGCTTATGCTTCTCATCATAACTTTAAGTTTCAACAAATGGATGTGAAGAGTGCTTTTCTTAATGGTCCTATTAATGAGTTGGTGTATGTCAAACAACCCCCCGGGTTCGAGGATCCCTATTTCCCCGATCATGTGTACCAACTCGATAAGGCACTCTATGGCCTTAAACAAGCCCCACCTGCGTGGTATGACCACCTTACCGAGTTGTTGCAAGATCGTGTGTTTGAAATTGGGAAAATCGACCCCACTATTTTTACTAAGAAGGTCAAAGGGGAGTTGTTTGTGTGCCAACTATATGTTGATGATATTATCTTTGGTTCCCCTAACAAAGCTTTCAATGAGAAATTTGCCACTCTCATGACCTCAAAGTTCAAGATGTCCTCGATGGGAGAGTTGACGTTCTTTCTCGGGTTCGAAGTCAAGCAAAGTAGAGAAGGAATCTTCATCAACCAAGCCAAATACACTCAAGACATGCTCAAGAGATTCAAGCTAAGTGATGTCAAGCCGGCTTCCACTCCAATGCCCGTCAAATGCCAACTTGACATAGATCCCAATGGTAAAGCGGTGGATCAAAAGGTATATCTCTCCATGATTGGCTCCTTGCTTTACCTTTGTGCATCTAGACCGGATATCATGTTGAGTGTGGGAATTTGTGCACAGTTTCAAGCCGCACCTCAGGAAAGCCACTTTATGGCGGTCAAGCGAATCTTTGGATATTTGGCTCATACCCCAAACTTTGGCTTATGGTGCCCAAGAGGAGCAAACTTCAACCTTGTAGGCTCTTCGGACTCCGATTGGGCGGGAGACAAAGTGGATAGGAAGTCAACTTCCGGAGGGTGCCAATTCCTTGGTTGCTCTTTGGTGAGTTGGTCTTCGAAGAAGCAAAATTGTGTGTCTCTCTCATCCACCGAAGCGGAGTATGTGGTGGCCGGTAGTTGTTGTGCACAACTTCTATGGATGAGGCAAACTTTAAAGGATTACGGTGTCATTTGTGACAAAGTGCCTCTTTGGTGTGACAATGAAAGTGCCATCAAGATTTCTCTCAACCCGGTTCAACACTTCAAGACAAAGCATATTGAGATTCGGTATCACTTCATCCGGGATCACATTAGGCGAGGGGAGATCGTGATCAACTACGTCAACACTCATGATAACCTTGCAGATATCTTCACGAAGCCCTTGGATGAAGCAAGATTTCGCGAGTTAAGGCATGAGCTAAATATCATTGATTCGAGCAATGTGGCTTGAACCTTTGCACACCCCACCATACTCATCCTGATGTCTTGTTTAGGTGTAGGCATGGACATAGGGGGAGTGTTGTTCTCTCAATGAACTCTCCCTCCCCCCATTATGCATAAATCAATCAAGTCTTTCACATTAGCCATTTTTAGATGGCACTTGTGCTTCAAAGATGAGTTTTGGTCATGGGCCCAAGGTTAAAATCTTTGCGGTGCCATACCAATTGAATCAAACATAGGTGGCTTCGGCCACCGCCCTCTCTCTGAGAGGTAGCTACTAGAGTTGGTTGTTGTTGGTATTCTTGTGGATCCGGTTGTTTGGTTCTTGCGCTTGAGTGTATTTGTTTGTCCAACGTTGCGTGCGATCCATCCCAAGCCCCTCTCTTCCCAAAGACATGCTTTCACCCTTGCAAGAGTCTCGTTTGATCATGCTCTCGGTTGTTTGTTCGTCCCTCTCTTGTTTCTTTTTTTCCTCCTATCTTTCCTTTCTTTTTTTTTCTTAAAAAGGGGGAAATCTCTCTGGGCTCTCCGGGCACCTGGATGAATCAGGCCGCCCTCTCTGGGCACTCCAGTCACCCGGACACCTTTGGTCCGGGCACCCGGATGGGATCTGGCCGCTCGGCCGCTGTAAGTCGGGCTCGAGGGGGTGGGGCTAGGGGTCTCTTCCCATTTCCCCCCCTCACCCGCAGCCGCCGCCGCCCGCCGGAGCTTCTCCGGCGCCCGGAGCTTCTCCGGCGCCCGGAGCTCCCTCCCAGGAGTTCCTTCCCTCCCCCCCATGGCCTCCTCTGGTATTTTCCTTGTTCTCTTGGTCAAATCTCTCTTTTCCATGTTTAGGTATGATTTGATCTAGCTTTGCATAGTAGTCTTGTTTTTTTTCTGGTTGAGCGGTGGGAGTTGCGTGCGCGCCGTGCTCCGCGGCTGTGGCGTCTCCGGGTGCCGGCCGGCCTCCGGCTGAGTGCCCGGGCCGTCGCCTGGGGCTCGCTCCTTCCCCACCTCGGGTGCCCGACCCCTTGTGACCGGGTGCCCGGGCCAACGCTGGGGCTCCTCTCCCCGGGTGCCTGGTCCCGTGTGGCCGGGTGCCCGGCACTCCGCTGGGCGCCTCCCCGGGTGCCCGGAATAGGCCCCTCCGGGTGCCCGGCCATCCCAGTTTTGTTTTATTTTTTTTCCTTTTTTTCCTTTTTCCTTTTTGCATGGACTCTTGCACTCATCTCTCCTCCGTATCTTGTCTTTGCTTTTAGACTCATCGAGTGGGGATGTTGGTGCTCGTCACGCTAAGAAGAAGAAAGATGATGGAGGTAAAGGAAAGTTTGTTCCTACGGAACGCACTAGGCAGTGTTCCAAGGTTGCTCCCCTGGGTCGTGCTCGCCGCCAGGCTGCTCGCAATCCCATCACTGAGGCATCTAGCAGTGACGATGATGAAGAAGAGTAGTTCGTGGCCAACTTTGCTGAAGCTCAAGATGATGATGGTGATGCTAATGATGAAGAAGAAGAAGTTGATCAGGACTTTGATCCCTTAGCCAATGTTGATCTCAACAAGCTCTCTAAGGCTGAGTATCGACAAGTTCGCAATGAGAATGCTTATGTTCATGGCCGTGATGATGGTATTGATTGGAAGTTCTGGAACGAGTTTCAAAGTCGCACTTTTGATGAGATTCTGAAGATCAAGAAGTACAAGGTGGCTCCTCATCGCAGCGTGGATCTTGAGTACATTCGTTCTCGTGGTGATCTTTCCCCGGTGTGTTTGAGGCTCTTGACAAGATGGTTTGCTCCCGTTTCTGCGTTTCAACAAGGCATACAATGAGGAGCTCATTATGCAGTTTTACGCCACTGTCTACTTCGCGACTGGCTCGGATCATTCATTTATATGGCGATCCGGCGGCTCTACTCTCCGTGAGTCTATGGCTGACTTGGCCTCTATCACTGGTTATCCCTTTTTCCCTGTGCCTCAGGATGATTTTGCCACTGTTGTTCAGCATAGTCACACCAAAAAGGCCCTTGCTTTTGCATATAAGCCAGGTACTCCAGATTCCATGGTGGGCACTATTTGTGGTTTGCTGCCCAAGTATGCCGCCCTTCACTAGATCCTCTGTACCTCATTGGCTCCCAAGACAGGCTCTTCTGATACACTCTGGTGCACTACCATTGACCTGCTCATTTATGCTCATGAAGGACGGAAAGTGGATGTTCTCAATTTCATGTATGAAGAGATGAAGTCGTGTGTGTCTGACAAGAAGTCATGTGTGTTTCCTCCGTTCATTCAGGCTCTCATTGAGATGAAGTTCCGTGAGAAAGACCGGCTCTTGCACAAGTTTACCATCACTTTGTGCAAGAGGCACGTCAACTACAGGCCACCAGTGCATGAGTGTAACACCCACGATGCGGCTATATCTCCCACGTGTCGAGGACGAATTAGAGGCATAACCGCATTGTGGTTTTGTCGCAAGAAGGGTCATCTTCACACAATCCCATGTAGTGAACAAGAATGGGATAATGAGAGTTGGCTTACAATCGCCACTTCACACAATACATAAATATAATTCATACATCATCCAAAATACACACATAGACCGACTACGGTCAAGATCCAAAAGAAAATAAGATAACCCCAAATGCTAGATCCCCGATCGTCCCAACTGGGCTCCACTACTAATCATCAGGAAACGACACATAGTAACGACCACGTTCCTCATCGAACTCCCACTTGAGGTCGATCCCATCATCTGCACTGGCATCGTCGGCACCTGCAACTGTTTTGGTAGATCTGTGAGTCACGAGGACTCACCAATCTCACACCCGCGAGATCAAGACTATTTAAACTTATAGGAAAGGATGGTGTAATGAGGTGGAGCTGCAGCAGGCACTAAGCATATATGGTGGCTAACATACGCAAATGAGAGCGATAAGAGAAGCAATGGAACAACCGTCATCTAGTAATGACCAAGAAGTGATCCTGAACTCCTACTTACGTCATTCATAACTCAAACCGTGTTCACTTCCCGGACTCCGCCGAGAAGAGACCATCACGGCTACACACACGGTTGATGTATTTTAATTAAGTCAAGTGACAAGTTCTCTACAACCGGACATTAACAAATTCCCATCTGCCTCATAACCGCGGGCGCGGCTTTCGAAAGATATTACCCTGCAGGGGTGTCCCAACTTAACCCATTATAAGCTCTCACGGTCAACGAAGGATAAACCTTCTCCCGGAAAGACCCGATCAGTCTCGGAATCCCGGTTTACAAGACATTTCGACAATGGTGAAACAAGACCAGCAAAGCCGCCCGATGCGCCGACAAATCCCGATAGGAGCTGCACATATCTCGTTCTCAGGGCACACCGGATGAGACATCCTACGAGTAAAACCATACCTCGAGTTTCCACGAGGGGGCCCCGCAGTCTACTCAGTTCGGACCAACACTCGAAGGAGCACTGGCCCGGGGGGGGGGGGGTTAAATAAGATGACCCTCGGGCTCGCGAAAACCCGGGGGAAAAGGCTTAGGTGGCAAAAGGTAAAACCAAAGTTGGGCCTTCCTGGAGGAGTTTTATTCAAGGCGAACTGTCAAGGGGGTCCCATAAATCACCCAACCGCGTAAGGAACACAAACTCAAGGAACATAATACCGGTAAGACAGAAACTAGGGCGGCAAGAGTGGAACAAAACACCAGGCATAAGGCCGAGCCTTCCACCCTTTACCAAATATATAGATGCATTAATTAAAATAAGAGATATTGTGATATTCCAACATATCCATGTTCCAACATGGAACCAACTTCAACTTCACCTGCAACTAGCAACGCTATAAGAAGGGCTGAGCAAAAGCG